>NW_026036981.1:0-201 GCF_019186545.1 Solanum stenotomum
GGACTATTGGAAGGTCTTTGAGAGAAAAAGATCATAAGCACAAATCATTCAAGAAATTTGATCTAAGATTCAAGCACATACTTTATTCCATCACTATCACCACTCTTTAAGATTATTATGTTTCCAACTTAAAACTTATAATTAGGGGAAATTCTATTACTAATGTCTCATAACATCAAAGATCACACTATCTTTCGAGTG
>NW_026036982.1:0-505 GCF_019186545.1 Solanum stenotomum
AAATAAAAGATATTTCTCAAAAAAAAAAAAACCATTCATAAATCAAACACTAAATATTTTTTCCGGAAAATATTTTCTACTCACCAACCAAACATGAGAAAATAAGTCAAAAATCAACTTATTTTCCAGGAAGACATTTTCTAGGAAAACATGAAAATGTTTTCCTTCATACCAAACACACCCTAAGTTGTTGCATACAACAACATTATAAGTGAAATCTATTTCAAGAGTGGTAATACGTTCAAGTTTTATCTTTATTCTTGTCTTACAATAGTAATGAAGGTAATTTAGTTAATTATAAGAGACTAAGGGTGTGTTTGGTATGAAGGAAAACATTTTTCGGAAAATGTTTTCCAATTTTCTCATGTTTGGTTGGGTTAAATGTTTTTCAAATCAACTCATTTTCCTCAAATTTAAGGAAAATGACTTTCCTTCAAAACTTAAGGAAAACATTTTCCAAAATTCTCTTCCAACTTTAAACTACAATTATTTTTTTGTTGAAAAA
>NW_026036983.1:0-422 GCF_019186545.1 Solanum stenotomum
TTCTCCCCTCGGAAAACTCATTTTTTTTTATCCTTTAGTGTATAGTTGACTCTACTCAATATATCATGTCCATCAAGAAACCTATTGTAGTTGTATTGGGGTGCAGCTGACATAGGAGGGGGGGGGGGGGTAATTTCCGTCTATACCCCGCACACCTTAATTATGATTTGAATGACATATCATGATCAATAATTTTCGAATCTTAATTTGAGAAAATTATTGTACTTGGTGGGGTTGGGGTTGGGGTTGGGGGGTGGGGCGGGGGGCGGAGGGTGGGGGACAGGAATTATTATTGTCCATACTCCTTCATACCAAACACACGAAAGAAGTANCAAACACACGAAAGAAGTATTGCATTTTGAAATTAAGTACTTAATTATGTATATAACTATACTATTTCTTGCCATGATTTTCTTCAAACA
>NW_026036984.1:0-518 GCF_019186545.1 Solanum stenotomum
GGTCGGTATTTTATATTAATTTATTTTTCCTCTTTAATTTTACCGACATACAGAAGTCGGTATTGTAATTTTTTTGTTTTTTATTTTACACAAAACCTATTGAGAAAAAATAAAATATTGTTATTTATATATATATATATATATAAAAATTTATTAAATTAAACTTCTGTTGATGTGTAGTTAAATTATATATATATATAATTATTTTAATATAAACTCACCTCTTGAGGTTGATTTTATTAATTAAACATATATNTATATCGCATTAAATTTTAAGAACACAAAATAGTCCTTCGGAAAACGATTTAAAAGAAATTAAATCAAAAGAGAAAATAATACCGACATCAAGAGGTCGGTTTTTATTGTAATTCATTAAAAATTCCGACCTCAGGAGGTCGGAATTTGGTTTACCCGGAAACCGCAAACCGACCTCCGGATGTCGCTTTTAAAAGTAATTAGATGAAATAAAAATACCGACCTCCGGATGTCGCTTAATTAATAGTCGAAATAAAAATACC
>NW_026036985.1:0-997 GCF_019186545.1 Solanum stenotomum
TATTTAATAATATTATCAATATTTTACTGGTGTTGGGTCTTACTTATTTGGCAAAAAGTTTATAAAGATATATTATTCTATTTAAAAAATTTATTTATTTTAATGATAGTTTTGGAACCTGTGAAGTCTTTTCATATTTTTTAAACTTCGCACCTAGTCAACGTCACATAAATTGAGAGGTAAAGAGTATTGTTAGTGCAAAAAAAAATGTTTTTTTTTTAAAAACAACCATTAGATTTCCTTCATCCATCTTTACTTATTCAGTATTGACTTGGCACACTCCTTAAGAAGCACTAAATAGAATGCAATTTCACTACATCACAAGTAAAAATATACGGAGGGAGTAGTGAGTTGGCCGGGAAATGAAAACAGATTAAATAGTGGGAAAAAAACAAATATTGATTTGTAAATAATATATTTCGATAGTATTTGCAAATAATGTAGCATATTCAAACGTCTATAAGCTAAGACAATTTCAATGGGAACAACAACATTTGAGGTTGTATGGTCCTTTTCGTCTCCATTTTTATCTCTAATATTCACAATTCTCTCCATAACATATCCTCTAGCTTTGTCTCTTAGTATTTGGAACGGCGGGGCAGATTACGAGTTCTACTGAATTCACTATATTTAGTTCAAATATTGTATCGTCCTTAAAATTTATCTGAATGTACAAATTATTAATCTAGAAATCAGTAACTTAAAAAGACCAGAATTCAGATTCTATAAACTTAAAAAGACCAGAATTCAGATTCTATAAACTTTAAATTCTAGCTCTACTTTAGTTAAAATACAAGGTATCTAGATTTCTACAAATATGTAGATTCCCTTGTTGTTGTCTTATATATGAGTTAAAATTATATGTTTAATTAAAGCAAAGGTCATAAACCTGTCTGATACCAAAAATTAAAAAAATGGAGACCCTCAATAACATAATTATAGCAACAATTTTTGTTACAATTTTGTTGGTATACATGGAAAGTGTTGAATTGGGCAT
>NW_026036986.1:0-738 GCF_019186545.1 Solanum stenotomum
CGAAACGGATCTTTTTATATACAGCTAAGCAAGTTTCCGGTAACTTCCGAAGCACATTTTTAAGAACTTTTGGGTCAAATTCAAATATAATCATTTCATTAAGTTTTCGACTCCAAACTCACATGTGAGGCTCTAGTTTCACTCTATCATTTTCCGAGTCGTTACACCTTCGTACCTTATGAGTACAATACAATAGATCAGCAGTCTTTGACTGCATATTGAACTGATTTTTTTTCAATTACTAGGAATGTTTTGTTACATTGCGCGCTCAGATCAGTCAAATAGATACCTACGTACTTTGATTGGAGCTACATATCGTGCAACTTATGCAACAAAAAAATAGTACCTAAAGATGGCGTCTACACCTGCAATAAGTGCGGAAAAGAATGTGACTTCCCGTTGGTTAGGTATGAAAACAGTTAACAATGTACCACATGCTTACTTTTATTCAAAAACTAATTATTTATGGCACACACAGGTACAAGATACACATTAAGGTAAAAGACAATGGATAGAAGACAACTTTGGTTCTTTTTAATGGGGTTGTGGAAAAGTTGCTTGATACTTCGGTTTCCAAGTTGGTAAATCGAATGTCCAAAGGTGATACGCATGTTCCATCGCTAATTGAGAGCCTATGCGGCAAGGAATTTGTTTTCAAGCTTAAATTGACCAACTTCAATTTGAAAGAGGGTCTGGAAAATTATACGGTAACAAAAGTGTTTGTGCCAGATGAAGAAT
>NW_026036987.1:0-1203 GCF_019186545.1 Solanum stenotomum
ACACAATATGCAATTTTCTTATTAAAGCACATCATGCAACCTTCTCCAAAACTCGAGTAAGCATGCTGACATTATCACCTCATAAAGCAAATAGACAACTTATGCTAAATGCACATTATGCAACTTTCTCATAGAAGCACTTTAGGCAACATCATCAAAACACTTTTAAACACGCTCATAAGTCAACTCATGCAACATTTAGGCAACTTATCATGGATGCATAATTACATGAGGAACAAAATTCATGAAAACTCATTTTCTCATTTAACAAGAATTCATTTAAAACATGCATGACATAAGGAAACCATGGAAAACTCTTTTTCACATAAGACTCCAAAACATAACCCAGCTTCTAGGAACTCTTTGTTTTAGGCTTGAGTAAGCACATATAGAAGTAGGTAAGGATATCGACACTTCTCAACAACTTCACTACTCAACATACCATCCCCCACTTGAGGTTAAACCCAACTAAGGTCAACCTTAACATCTCATAAAAATTTCAATGAAGATACCATCAATCTTACCAAAACCATTCTTACCCAACTCTTTAATTCACTAAACCTCTTAAAATAAAACTTCAATCAAGCCTAACTCTTGAACATCAAAGACACTTAAGGGCCTTACCATCTAGTCGTATTATCCCCCACTTGGGAGAATACTCATACTAGTTCTTTCAAATTCACCTCCTTCCATCCTAATACTGGATCAAAACAACACTAGGCTTTTATACTCATTACACCTAGCATTTCTAAATCACCACACATTTCACAAATTCCTTCAACTCATCACAAAACTTCCTCATGACTAAGTCAGATACTACCAACAACACGCATAACCAAAGGAATCCCATTCATACTAAAGTCGTCACCACAATCTTTCACCTCGCACCTACTAGGTCACCAAGTCATAGTTGGCATCACAACCAACATTCTCTCTCCCTCAACCCTTGCAACATTAAAACTTCCTCAAAGTTTACACCCAAATGACCATCACATACAGAACAAGGGAAGACATTATAGAGAGAAACTCCATGGCACGACTAAAAGAATGAAGAGGTGAAACTTTCTTAGCACCCAATAGCCTCCTATTCATAATGTGGCGCGCTTCACATTATGAGCAAGACTCTACTACATGTGGTTTTGAGACAACCTAAGACCATCCCGGAAACTTATGCACTGATACCAAGTTTGTCACGACCCGGGA
>NW_026036988.1:0-550 GCF_019186545.1 Solanum stenotomum
TGCTAGAAGCGGCGTTTGTTGGAGACTTTTGTTTCTAATAATGTAGAATGAAACTCAAATGCGAGACATAATCAATATTTTGATCACTTCAATATCAGAATGACCCAAAAATTTATTGATCTTAATATAGTTTGACTTTGAAAAAGGTAAAGATAATTAAGCTCCAGCTTCTTTCCGTTACTAAATGAGAAAAAGAGCAGATCATGTATCCTCACACCTTCCAAACATTTTTTGTTTCAATAAGCAATGGTGCCTGAGATTTTGAATATTTTTTTCAGGAACTTCTTATAGCAGATAATGAAATTATGCAGGAAAATTTTTGTAGATAGTCACGTGAACTGCTTATGTTTTTATAGAATCCTTTAGTTTTTTGACAATATCTAACATAAGGATGAAAATTGGTCACTTTTAAATACTTGAAGGATGTTTTCTACTAAGAATAATACTTTAAGAATGTAGTTTAAGTTTGGGGTATAGTTTAAGAATGTTTTTGACCAAAAACTCTTATCCAACTACCAAACAACCCTAATAGCCACTAACTAATTGAGTA
>NW_026036989.1:0-871 GCF_019186545.1 Solanum stenotomum
ATAGGAACACTCTAAACGACACACAGAAAGCAAGACACAGAAATGACCATGAGGGTCATTACAAAATTGAACCATCACCTACCTCGAAACCAAGCTTGAATCCTCCTAAGACACTTGAGCCTTCCATTTCTGGATTATTTCCGCTTGTTCTTGGTCTAAACACAAGTAATTAGCGCAAGGATAAATAAATAAGGCCTAATTTACCCGAATAATAATCAAACTATCAATCCAAGGCCAAACCCAAGATCCTAAAGTTCAATTAGAGCTTTTCCCATCATTAACTTCAAGCCAAAACCCTCCCCTAACGATTATTACCCAAGATTCTAAGTTCTAAGAATTGAATTAGGGATTATAAGAGTAATAATCTTACTTTTAGCGCTAGAATTCATGGGAATCTGTCAAGAAACTGCCCTGGGTCGTCCCTTAGCTCTCATGAACAAAGTTTTGCAGAAAATAATGTTTTTGGGATTTTTCCCCAATTTAAGTTATGACTGTCCCGCCTAGCGGGACCCAACCCTCCCCGGCGGCTTGCACGGAGACAAAAAGTTGGAATTTGAGTTCCAAGCTCTCATTTTGCAACACACCTTCAACCCTTGAGGTTCAGAAACTACCATTTCATGCCAACATCAGTTTCGGGAGTTCTACACGCCTGAATTCAATTTCATAAAGTCGTACAAGCTCTTTAACATCTTGGCTATCCCCTCATGTCATCAAACTCATTATTAAACCACCCATTCATTACCAGATTTCCCTAGACCACACCTGACTCATATTTCGTCCAAGTCTGGCCTAAGCTAGAAATTTCCAAGTCAGTACTCAAAAGTTTTCTGGCCCAAATTCTTTCCCTATTGGATTTTCCATAACGTCGGGA
>NW_026036990.1:0-667 GCF_019186545.1 Solanum stenotomum
AAAAATTTTAACTTCAAAATTTCATTTTTTCACCGCTATCCTTGACCCCCGCACCCCCTACCAGCCCCCATCCCAAAAAAAATTAAGTTTGTTTTTAAAAAATATTTTCAATTTCAAAAATTATTTTCTAGTCTAGTAAAAATAAAAGAAATTTTTCAAAAACATTTTTCATTCATAAATCAAACACAAAAAATCTTTTCCGAAAAATATTTTCTACTCACCAACCAAACATGAGAAAATAAGTCAAAAATCAACTTATTTTCCAAGAAAACATTTTCTAGGAAAACATTTTCCTTCATACCAAACACACCCTTAATCTTTTAAAATATATGGCGTAATTATTAAAAAATGGTATTTATATGTAATAATTTTAAACTAGAGGTAAAATATGTATAAATGATAGTGAAGTATGTCTAGACATATAGTTTTCCTTTAATAAAAAACCTCTTTTGTAAAAAAGTATTCTCTTATATATATACTAGATAATGTTGTCCGTGCTATGCACGGGCCCAATAATATAAATGTTATGTTTTGGGGCTAATAACCGAGTTTTTGAAGCGATTGTTTGCGTGGATAAAGGAATAAGTTTTTTTATCACAAACTTGTACTTTCTTTGACGTTATTTAAGGCATAATAAGACTATCCGCATACAACATTTTGTAAATAT
>NW_026036991.1:0-871 GCF_019186545.1 Solanum stenotomum
AACAGACAAATATCGCGTCCTAAATATGTATGTGGCCCTTTTGTGCCAAGGGTAGGCCTAGCGAATTGAAGGATGTATATGTTTTTTTAAGCCAATTCATTATCCCCAAAATATTTCATTAATAGCATTCAAAAATGTTTGACAAACATAAAATTAGGGAAATGAGTTCGAAAAGTAAATTACAAAACAAAGTACAAATAAAACAATCCCACGCAGGGGATGATAACAAACTCTAAACTCATCCTGATCCTTCACCAAGTCTGGTCCTCTTGGCGATGCCGACCTCTTTCCACATAGCGTATTTGTTCGCCCATAGGTGATCTCTAGCCAACCGAGCCCCTTCTTGATGTCTAAACCTTTCAACTGACTGAATCTGTTGCTCCATGCTATCATCTAGTTCTGACATGCATTGTCTGATTCTTCGTAACTCTTGCTTCAATTGAGCTATGACTTTGGCGTCCTCTGAATGTCGACGTTGATGGTCTAACTCATTCTTGTCATACTTCTTTTGGAGTTAATGAAGTCGGATTTGATGTTTGGCTCCAACATTTGCAATAATGTGGGGAACGTTTGGACCGGGTTCGATAGTTCCGGCAAGACTCTTCTTTAATCATTCTTTGTAATCCTTAGAACATTCCGGACGAAACCTATTTGGCACCGGCTCGCCTAATACCCTTCGAGTCTTCCATAATTGAAGCATCTTTTTAGTAAAAGCGACTTCGCCATTTTCATGATCCGTCACAAATCTTGTCATGTCTTCTATCTGAGGAAGCTCTTGTTTCCCTCCTAGCTGTCTAAGTACTCTAGAAGGAGCATATGGCCGAGTTCCTCTCAACCCAGCAATTATCAAGTAGGGGGCCTTTCCACTTCG
>NW_026036992.1:0-647 GCF_019186545.1 Solanum stenotomum
ATAGATGTAAAACAACCTTCCAAATGGGTGTTCGACTGAACTCGTTGGTTCCACATTGGTCGTAACCCGGTTCGAGAACCTTCTCTCATAGATTCCCTAAACCTATCCCCTAACCCTCGGAGTCTCCGTCCGCTTCTTCTCCTTCTGGAGCCTCCCTCATCGGCCATGCATCGGACGAGACCAATTCCGATAAGGAGGTTTTTTATTCTCCCCAGTCCCCATCTACTTCCACCTCGACTCCCGGAAACCAATCCATTGAGAGTTCTCCCAACGAGCAGAAAGATAAATTGGAGTTTCTATCTGAAAACCAGCGGAAGCTCCAGGTAGATTTATTCCACCAGCTATAGGAGCTGTCGATTGATAGGCGACCCTATCTCTATGCAGAAGGAGGAGGACCCTTCTATTGCAATTATAAGCTTCTTGATGTACTTTATCGTATAAAGGCCAAAGTAGGCCGAAACGGACAAATTCGGACTTCCAAAACTCTCCCAATATCAGGGTGAGGAGAAGCCATAGAAGAAAAGGTTGCCTTAGTCACTTTCTTGGCAACCAATATCAACTTAGCTAAACCAAACCAAGATAGGTAAAGTTTAACCAATTTATCACCTCGATCAGACTTCGTTCCTCGATCTTCAAAGAAAACTGAC
>NW_026036993.1:0-3388 GCF_019186545.1 Solanum stenotomum
ACCTCAAGTTCGAGAAAGTTTTAAGTCAAATTCTTGACGTCGAAGCTCTTCTTTGCTGCTCTACACAAGGTCAGTAATCACCCTCGTCTTACATTTTGTTTTGATTTTCTAGAAATAAGAATGTAGTTTATGTCGTTATCTCAATTTTGCCCATCTGAATTCCTTCTGGTATAAAAAATGTTAGTAAAGATTAGTGTCAATGAGGGGACTGTTGATTTACCAATCTGATTATGTGTGTGTTTTTGTTTCTCTAAATGTAAATATTGTCTTGCTCTTTAGATTTTTTTTTCTCTTCCATCATTTTGTATTCATCTGGATATTTTCATAGTTCTCCACAGTCTTACTGTTTGAATGTATGGTGATCCTCTGCCGACCGAGTGTCTGTTGTTATGAGTAAATATTGAATAATTGTATTGGGTTTGTTGGTTGTAGCATCTTGGTAACGACATCTTTAGTTGTTTAATATTTTTTTACAGAGGTATACCTTACTCACGTTGCCTAATTGTCAGCTTCTCGATAGTTTGGATTCAATTGTCATGTTCTTTGCACGTTAGGTCTACCTATTTGAGTTCCATAATCTAATTCTTCCAAAAATTCTAGCCTAGTTGGGTTTTGTTCTTCATTATCCATGTTTGAGTTTCACATTAGGCAAAAGACTAGAAGTCGTTTGGGTTCACTTGGCTTGCTACTGTCGGCATCATTTTAAATAGGCGTAGGAGTCGCAGAAACTAACTAATATGATAGTTGTATGTGGAATTACCTCATTATCTTCTAGGTGTAACTACTTGATTTTCTCTATTCACATATCTCATTGTTGTATCTAAATGGCTTCTGATCCTTCTACCTATTCTGAAAATCCCATAAATCAGATGTCGTGTTGATCTGTTAGTCCCTGCCATAGCTTTTTTTTGGAGGTCCATAACTACGTGTTGCTCTACGCCATGATGTCTGCTTCTTGTTTAAGTTTTCCAGATTCGTAGTGTGTCTCAATCTCTATAGTTTTGTCAAAGAATGCCCTCATTTGCATTAAACTTGTCAAAAATTTGGAATGTTAGTTACAATAAAAGTTTAAAAGTTCTCAACTTTGTGTTCAAATTTTCTTCCAGTTGTCTGTCCCAACAGGCGGCCGTTGTTTCAAAAATATGGTTCATGTTCATATGTTAACAAAATTTAAGCCGAATACTTTGTTTTAAAGCTGGTTATTGAATGGACGGTGATTATAAATTTAGTGTTTGCTCTGTTAGAATTGAGTTCTATCAAAAGAAATATGGTTTTGTTGTATGGAAACCAAAGTACTGGGATTACTTTTAAAGAAGCTTGTCGAGTCGAAACTAGTATGCTATTATGTTCTTAGATATGTGCGATCAGTTGAATATATTTTTGCCTTATCATTCTATCGTCCCTAATTTCTTTTATTTATTTATTATTATTATTATTTTATCAAAATCTCCAAGGGGTTGTTCTAATATTGAGCTTTCTGAGAGAAACTTTTATACAGGTAAAATAATATTCATTTTTATGTTAACTAGCATGTCTTAAATTCTGCAATTTTTAAGCTAATAGAAATCTGATATAATTTTCATTGATGAGTTCTTAGACATGGTTTGAATACCATTTTGTTATATGTACCTATTTGTGGCAGATCGTATGCTTACATGGTCAATTATCGTGATCTATATAACTTGCAGCAGAATGTTGCAGTCACTGATTTCAAACCTTTTGCTTAGTTGAAGTTCTTTCCAGATTAGAGTGAACTTAGTTCAACTTATAGTTCACCATTTAAGATTTCTACTTTGTCGGAGTATGTTTATGTTCTTCTTTGTTTAGAGCCATTTGTATTCCTCTTTTGACTAACAAGTGAAATGAACTAGTAACAATTTTGTTATGCTAGATATGACCTTCTTTCTGTATAATTGGTTGTCTTTGAAATTTATAGATTTTTATGCTTTAATCCTATGAGCATTAAGTTGACGTAAACAAACTTTACTGTTAGGTATTAGTTTGAACTTTGAATGATCATTGCACATTTTGAAGTAGAGCTAGCTAGGAATCGAAGTTACAAGATTTAATACTATGAATGACCATTATGTCATTAACAATATTTTAAAAGCTTAACGCAGTTTGATGTCTAAATTTTTTATGTTTTTGGAGTAATAGGACTAGTAGAATTTTACTGTTTTCATAATATGTAGAGATAGCATCACTTTGCCCCCTTGAAATTACACTTAAACATGATATTATTTCCAAGCATACATGAGAGCGTATAGACACATTTAGTTTGTAATTGAGGACGTCATCTCTTGGAATGCTACTATTGGTTCTATATATGAGACATAACTGTCTAACTTTCTTTTGATTCCTTTATTTTAAGCATAATACTTATTATTTATTTCACTCATCTGGAATTAAGTTTCTAATTTTTATCCCTTATTTCTTTTCTTATGTTTCATGTATAACCAGAGGGCTAGAGTTTCTACATTGGAACTCATTGTGGCCTAAAATATTAGGCCAACGGTAATTAGAATCCTCGCAATACTCGGAGTCTCGTGAAATAGGAGTCTAACATTCTTTAGTCTTCCCTTTTACGATTTTGATTATATTATTTTTGATTTGTTGACTAACCATTATTTATGTCTACATAACTCTTAAGTTTTGATATATTAAATCGCTTGTCTTTTTTTTTATTTTGAAGATTATTTATGTGAGCTAATATTATTTGTTGGTGAATTTAGTGGAAATACTTTTAGAACAAATGATAAAAAAAATATTTTTGGAAATGGGGTTAACATTTTAAGTTTTATCTGTAACATTCTCTTAGGCCTTTATCTTAAGGAATAGAAAGACTCATCATTTAAAACTCCCAAATAAATTTGAAACTACTTTAAAGGCTAAAGCAATTACCCTTTCAAAATATATTTATGGATAAGATATTTCCCTTTAGGCATACATACTTTTTAAGAAAACAATTAGGGAAATAGGCTTATATATTTATTTTTTAACAAAATAAATGTAACTATAGAATACGTCTCAATAGTTAGGCCTATTTTTATATTCTTTATAGCAACCCATTTATGAGGAAATTATATTTACTATTATTACTATCTCTATTTTTTAAATCACATATTGCTAAAATATTTTAATCTCTTAACATGCTATTTTCAAGATTTTAGATATGTCAACGGGTTCATAATACAAGGTACATACATATATATGTCATACACATAAAGGTATGAATTTTATATTTTTGTCTACATAACATATTATTTTTAGGGATAAGGGTCTGAAAAATACCCCAACTTTGGTCGGATTTGTTGTTGCGATACTAAACTTTCATGAGGACCTATTACCTCCCTATACTACTTAATACCGTATTTTAAACATATATATT
>NW_026036994.1:0-547 GCF_019186545.1 Solanum stenotomum
CCCTAACATTAAAATTTTCAATTCACACTCAACAAACACAAACTAACAATCAAATAATACCTAATTCAAACTAACAATCAAAAACCCTAAATCATTCACTTACTAACTAACAATCAATAAAACTAAGTATATTAGTACTCTAATTTTGAGATACTTCAACCAAATAGAAACAAAAGTAATCTATTATGGAGGTTCTAAAAATTCACCTTCACTAAGAAGGTCGGGGATGGAGGTGCTGGTCGAGATGGAGGTGGTGCCGGTCGGAATGGAGGCTGGGCGTGACTTCCTCTGCTGGGCGTTACTTCCTCTGCAGTTGTCGCGACGTCCTCTGCTGCTGCGACGGTGGGTGGCTGCGGTCGGGGATGGCGGCGTGGCGCCGGTCGGGGATGGTGGCGTGGCGCCGGTCGGGGATGGGTGGGGATCGGTGCCGATGGGGGTGGGTCGGGGGTGGATCTGGAGTGGCGAGTGAAAAAATGGACTTAGGTTTTGAGAATTGGTGTTTAGGAGTAAGACTTATAATGTCTTTCTTTTTTTAAGAGAATTCTTT
>NW_026036995.1:0-847 GCF_019186545.1 Solanum stenotomum
CCGGAGGAACCTCCCTACTCACATCACTTACATAGGCCAAATATGATAAGCATCCGCTAGCCACTAGCCTCCTAGCACGAATAAAAAAGATAACCCCAACTGGTGTGCTACCACGAGATCCCTGCCACACCACCGGAGGAATACCGGGAATGGCTAAGGTAACGGTCTTAGAAAAGCAATCTAAAACAGCGCGATAAGGGGATAACCAATCCATGCCCAGAATCACATCAAAATCAACCATGTCAAGCAATATAAGGTCAGCCCGGGTGTCACGCACCTGGATAGTAACTAAGCAAGATCGAAATACCTGATCCACTACTAAAGACTCACCCACGGGGGTCGACACACGCAACGGCGCTACCAGAGGCTCAGACATCATACTCAATCGAGAGGCATAGTAAACAGAAACATACGAAAAAGTAGAGCCTGGATCAAATAAAGCCAAGGCGGGCTGCTGGCATAATAACACTGTACCTGTGATCACATCGTCCGAGGTCTTAGCATCTGCTCTAGCTGGAGCTGCATAAAAGTGGGCCTCGACTCCCCTACCCTGTGCATCGGCTCTGCCCCCTAATCTGCCTCCTCGGGGACCACCCTGTATACCCTGGTGACCACCCCTACGGTCCTGTCCCTGGCCTCTGCCTCTAGCTGGAGGTGCTGGCGTATGCCTAACTGCCTGTGGAGCGGGTAAGGCTAACCTGCGATGGGGACACTCGCGGGCCCAATGATCTAACTCCCCACACTCATAACACCCCTGGGACTGTCGACTGAGAGCTGGAGGTTGGCTACCCCGGCCAGAAGAACCCATCTGTGAACTACTTTGGCCCCGACTAGGACCGGCACTAAA
>NW_026036996.1:0-414 GCF_019186545.1 Solanum stenotomum
TAAAGATTTCTTCGGATAGACAAAAGTCATTGTTTTATTTATGTCTGCTACACAGTCTAAATCTAAAAATTCATGTTGTCCAGTTATTGGTTTAGGCGTCCATTTTTTATTTAATCTTTTATCCCATGTAGTTTTTTCTTTATCATATTGTTCATAATTTTCATTATAATATATTGGATTAAAATTTTTTTGGGTTTTTTACTCCTGATGTGCTAGGTTTTTCGCCTATGTCTACGTCTTCTGTATTTACTTCTAAATTCTTTGTATTATCTATGTTTGCTAAAAGTTCCGTATATGTTTCGCTTGTTTCCGAATGTTGTTCTAGATCATCATCGTTTATTTCATCAACTCTTATTTCGGGTGGATTATCTTGGTCATTTTCTTCTTTTTCTTCTTTTTCTCCTAATTCATCTT
>NW_026036997.1:0-580 GCF_019186545.1 Solanum stenotomum
GATTTCTAAGAACTTCAAAAACTTGTTTAGAGTGCTCTAGGTGTTCATCCAAATTTTGAGAAAAGATCAAAATGTCATCAAAATACACCACAATAAATTTTCCATGGAAATCTTTAAAAACATGATTCATTAGTCTCATAAAAGTGCTTGGTGCATTAGTCAAGCCAAAAGACATAACTAACCACTCATAAAGTCCATATTTGGTCTTAAAAGCAGTTTTCCATTCATCTCCAGGATTCATATGAATCTGATGGTAACCACTCTTTAGATCAATTTTAGAAAAGATTTTGGAACCATACTGTTGGTCCAACATGTCATCAAGACGACGGATAGGATGGCGATACTTTACCGTTATCTTGTTGATAGTTCGACAATTTACACACATCCTCCATGTTCCATTCTTTTTGGGGACCAATAGGACTGGAACAGAGCATGGGCTCATACTCTCTAGAACAAATCCCTTTTCAAGCAATTCTTCAACTTGCCTTTGTAATTCTTTGGTCTCTTCAGGATTGCTCCTATAGGCAGGCCTATTAGGAAGTTGAGACCCACGCACAAAGTCTATTTGGTGCTCAATCCC
>NW_026036998.1:0-673 GCF_019186545.1 Solanum stenotomum
TCATTTGGAAACTGAAACTTGACTACTCAAGTTTTACAATCAACTGAGGCATGTAGGCATGAAGCCATTCTATACCAAGAATGATATCAAAGTCTACCATGTCTAACTCAATTAAATCAGTCATGGTACTCGTGTGATTGACGAAAATGGGACAAACACGATAGACTTTCTCTGCTAGAATAGACTCACCAACAGGTGTGGAAACACTGAATGGTTCACTAAGTTGCTCAGGAATAACATCAAAATTCATAGAAACATAAGGAGTTACAAAAGACAAACTCGCTCCTGGGTCTAGCAAAGCATAAACAGTAAGGTCAAAGACTTGAATCATACCAGTGACAACATCTGGCGAATCCTCTTGCTCTTGGCAATTATTGAGAGCATACAAGCGGGTTGTTCCTCCGCCAGTACCTAAAGTAGCTCCTCTAGGTGCAGTTCTGTCTGGTGGAGTGATTGAAAAAAACTAGGCTCTATTGCCCCCATTACCCTGCTTGTTCTTTGGGCACTCTCGCATGAAATGCCCACTCTGACCACACTTGAAACAACTATGGAGCCCTCACAACAAACACCTGAATGGTTCCTACCACACTTGGCGCAGGCAGGAGGCTTACTACCCCCTTGCGCCACACTGCCCTGAGAATAGGCAGGTTTAGCTCTAGAATTCTGACCAGAG
>NW_026036999.1:0-2911 GCF_019186545.1 Solanum stenotomum
GCATAGGCATAAACAGAAAACAAAAAAAAAGTAAGAATAGAAGAAATACTTACGTGAAACTTTGTCGCAATATGTTTCATGACTGGTGATTTAACATTTGCATTCCCAGCCTGTTCTCTCTACTTTCCTTTTCTTTAACAACTTAATGTCCCTACAAGAAAAAAATATATAACATAATCAAAACATGACAAACAATTACATTTTTTTTAGAAATGAACATAAATTTTATCTCCCCTCGTTTAGATATAGCAATCACAACAAAGGATGCCAGGAGCCAATATGCTTGCTAATGTTGTACTTATATGCTAACTTTTAAAAGTGGTGAGATTGTTTAAAAAGGTCTATCTAGTTTGAATCAAAGCCTGCCTAAAAAAATACAAGAACATATATAAGACACGAAAGAAATGTCAACTGGACAATCATGCTACAAACTAGTTCAAGTTGCCTATATAAATCCTCTATAACAGTACCCCACACGATAGATATGTCACACCATAAATACTCTGATGAAATACCAAGATGAAGCTGACATCAATTTGTGTTTTCCTTTCTGGATAGTTACATCAGTGATAACTTAAACATCTATAAGTTCCACATCAATAATATGGAGAGTATTATAGTTTACAACATTCTATCATTTGCCAGAGTCTTTCTCTTGATTTAATGCAAATCTAATTTATATGGGCAAACACCAATAGGGAATTGAAGTCACAAGTAACCCTTTAACTAAATATTATACCATTCCACTCTATACGAAAATGCATCGTAGAATATCCACAGTTTCAGATTTAAAAAAGTTGATAATTAGAAAAAAAAGTTGATAATTACCACTTGTACCTCCAGCGTAATCATAAAATGACCAAACTTGGAACAAACACATTCCAAAGATGAGTAAAATCATATGCATCAAACATGAACAAGCAAGAAAAACTGCAAAACCTATTGCAACAAGGAATCATAGCGTGACTTTGGAGTTGAACTGGTTGAATTATCTTGTTGAATTTGCCTCAGGGCTATCATAAATGCATCGGAGAAAAAATCAGAGACAATTGGCAATCATCCTACCCTAGCAAGTACTAGCAATCACATTAGTTTTAAACTAGTATAAATATATCATGTACTCATTACACATTTCCTGCACTTTGTAAATCTGCAACTTATTCAATTTTACTTAATTACAGATTTAGTTGACTATTAGTCTATAACTGTGTAGTCGACTAATAATTTAAAAAATATACAATTCACCCCTTCCCTGTACTTTCTCTTAATAATCTCATATGCTCAAAAAGTGGATCTTCTTCTATAACAAGAATATATGGCACTCTAACTTAACCCCAAAAACTAACTCATAAAAATGAAAATTACTCATCAAGATTATATAGAAAGATCAAATGACCCATAATCCATAGATACCTAACTCAAATAACACTTGTTGTGTTAGTAAGATTTTACTATATTGAAGAATATAGTGGACCAAGGGCAGATCTAGGGTGATGGGAGAGGATTTTCGGGAACTCATTAATTTTCGTACAAATCTTGTATTTATATTGAGAGATCTATTAAATATATTAGAAATATTTGTTGGAAATTCATTAACAAAGTAGTCTTTTGGTCCAACGATAGAAATGAAACTTGCTTAAACTTTGCTACCCTCTTTGATTCAGATTTGATTCCCATTTGGAACATATAATATTAACAAGATAATTAATTTGAATTATTGGTAACTCATAAATTTTGATTGTTGGGTATGTAGTGGGCCACTGTACGTATACAAATGTCTTTCAAGGATGTGATACCAATGAGCTTCATTCAAACTGATAGAGCAATATAAGGATGTGATACCAATGAGCATCTCCTTCCGAGACTGAACAATTAAACTTCTAGTTAAATTAGGATTCATAAGGTTCTCTAAATTTAACACTAAACAATTAACATAAATACAGGTCCTCAAACAAACACCAGATCTCATATAAGTGCACAAACAACACATCAAAACAATAAGCTGAACAAGCTAAAAACTAAAAAGGCTAAACGATCTATTATTCAAAAGCTCATGCACTCAAGTATTAAATCCCCGTTGTTAACTTTTGTAATCACGCACAGAAACAAGTATGAACAAAGCACAAAGCCACATCAAAACAACTTACCAAAACTATAAATCGCGGACCGCAATAACAGAGCAAAATAATACAATCAACATCGTCCTTTACAAATTAGCAAAAAAATAGATAATTAGATTTTTTAAAAAATAGATGATACCTGTGAAGTAGTTGAGTTTGATATGGACTTGAGCACAGTTGGAGAAATCTCAGGGTTCAAAAGGCTCATCGTTAAAGCCCTAGATCTATCGAGCAAACCGAGAGAAATAGCTAAAACTGATGTGTGGGAAGTTACAGAGGAAATAGTTATAGTGGGAATTTTTTGTGAAAATTTTTCTATAAAAATTAAAACAATGTTTATTATATGATTATAATTTTCCTTAAAAGAAAAAAATATGGTTTTAACCACCGGATATGGTGCTCTTTTGACATCAGATGTCACTTCTGCCACTATTCGTTGTCTTAAAAGTTAATTTAGCAACCAAAAAAAAAAGCCCAGACGCTATAAGTACACATATAACGACGGGATATATTTCCTCTCGTAAACCAGTGGTCATTAGAAGTTCAGTTTCTTGTAGTGACATCAACTGGCTAATCAATCCTCAAAGGTGAGTCGGGGTATTATGAAAGAACTGAAACAAATTGAATACTAAATAAAATTCAAAAGCAGAATCATTTTTAATAACAATTAGAATATATAAAGTTACCTTCTTCAATTTCGTCAATTTTCTGGACTTCCTCTAATATATCTTCAAGCTTGCATTCTTTAGAAGGCGATTGTAGTCATTGTTGAGTGCAAATAAGCGCTTCTA
>NW_026037000.1:0-2786 GCF_019186545.1 Solanum stenotomum
CAACTCTACGAGATTAAACTAACATGGATGAGAATCTATAAAAGTGAATCAAAATGACAGGGAAGACAACCAAGACTATAGTTAAGCAATGAAGAGATAGAACTTATACAGCAGCATATTCAAATTGAAACCGAATGAACAACAAATCACTTCGAGCTAAGCGAGACAGAGATTCAACTGGTTATATGGATACAAATTCGAATTATTGAACATAACGACCAACACATAATACTAACGTGACTTCATTGATGCTTGAATCATGCTTACTGCCTAAAAATTCACAGGAAAACGATACTAAAATAAAGACTTAAAGCGAAGGAACCAAACGTTCTTAATAACAAACTCCATACCAAGTATCGAATACATAGCACACCGTATCGAAAACAGAACGTAAGAGAAGGCGAAGTTACCTTCTTTGGAGCAGCGAGCAAGGACGACCAGCTTGAGAAGGCAGCGATTTTTCCACCACAAAAGCAAAATACAAATAGCAAACCAAGAAAATTGAGCAGGGACCTTCTCGGAACTTAGAACAAGAAAGCTAAAATCAAATTTTTAGTGTAAAACTACTATTGTTAAAGAACTAAAACTCGAAATTCCGCCCTTTTTTTTTTTCTCCCCCCTTCAACACCGATGGATAGGGGGTTTATATAAAGGAAATAAGGGGTCGATTTAGGAGGGAAAACGAGCAAAAAATTCAAAACCTTTTTTTTTTTTTGAACTTTTTCCTCTTTTCAAAGGCAAACAGTAGGAAGTATGGAGGTTTCTGACAAAGGGGACGAGGTGATCGATTAGGGACTGCTAGGGTATGGGTTCGCAGAGTGTTGGATGGGATTTTCGGATTTGCTGAGATTTGTTGCGTCTGGAAGAGGAAGAACAGGGTAGGGCCGGTTCAAAGAAGAAGAAGAAACGTACAGGGATCAGTACTGTTTGTATGTATTNTAATGTTGCTTCCTGATGGGTTTTTATTAAAGTTGGGCTTGTTGGGATTGTTGTTTGGAATCAAACTTGGGCCACTGAAAAATTGAAAGGAGGCCCAAATCTGGTCTTAATTTGTGAAATTGGGCTTAAAGGGGGTTGGAAGATTTGTATGAAAAGTGGCTAAATGAATTGCAAAATTAGCCACCTTAAATTTAAAAATTTAGCCGATTTGAGTTAACTTGATGACTTCGGCTAAACTTAAATAAGACGAATTAATATAATTAACTAATGAGCTTCTTAATCTTAACGAAATAAAATAATTAATTTACATATAAACCAAATGACTTATAATTATAACTATAATGTAAACTAAACTAGAATGAAAATAAAATCCTTTTGAGATCATTTTTGAATATTCATAAAATATACTAATTATATACATAATTATGTGAAAGATATTTATTATCTAAAAAATTATAAAAGTGACAAGACTATTTAAAATAACTTGCGAACTATATCATTATTATTATTATTATTTATTTATTATTATTTATTTGAAATTTTATAAAACTAATTATTTAAAATCGTTTGAAATTGAAGAAGCTCGATGATTAATATACATTGTGGAGGTAAAAAATTGGATGTCAACAGCTGTCCCTCGTTTGACTTGGATTGATGAAAGAAATTCGAGGCAAATGAAATTGACGAATCCAATTTTGATTGACTACATCTTCATTTTTAGGAAAGGAATTTTGGTATGGACTTTAGGAATTATGGCCGAACCTCGTTATCAGGTTTCCTACATATCTCAGCCTATATGAGAAATCAGGCCACTTGTAGTTCGATACGCTTGATTTGACGCACGATTATGAAAGAATTCAAAAGCTATCCCGATATCGAATTATGAAGAGACCGAAATGCTTGAGAATAGGATTTGAGAGAGGATGTCGGAATATAGCCGAGTTTTCAACATTGAGCCCGCCTACATATCCTTAAACCTTAGGAATCAGGCTGTTTGTAGTTCGACTCGATCGATTGAAAAGGAAATCTATTATGCTAGATAACCTTTGTTTCTGGAAGAGTGACAAGTAAGTCAAGTATGGAAAGGAGGCTTGCAATCTCTTAGCCATGAATGTGGCGCGCTTCACATCCATAATTAAGAAATTACATGGACATAATTTCGAAATCTTTTGGTGTATTATCACTCAGATTGGAAAGCTGCTTTCGGAGGACCCAAAATTTTCCGAATGCAAAATAGGAACTGATAAATCTAAGAAAAACCCACATGCCTTCTGATAGGGGTGTGGTTTGATTGTGGTGGAAGTCGTTCCTCTGCCCGCGTCCTAAGAGTTTGGCACTTCTCTTCGGACTATGTCCCAGTTCGCTGCTAAGAAAAGTTCCACGTTGTGCTGCATCCTTTTTGATGTCATCCGCACCTGTGGTTTGTTTTGAGAATCCGTCCTCTTGGATGCTCTCGACAAAAACTGAGATAAAACTCATTAGCGTAAAATGTAATTCAAATGAAGAGAGAGTGCTTATTCACCATTTTCAACCTTAATTGCTCTCCTTGAATATTTAACGACAACTTGTTTCAGTTTGACGTAAAGCAAATAAAGCTCGTATCTCATATTTTCAATATAATTTTTCAATGTACTCTTCTTTTAATATTGAAGTAGCAAAATAGACTAATATAATATGTTGATGGTTTTCTTGGTGGTTAAATATGAAGGCCCTCTCGGCAATTTGAATATGTGATGGCCCTCTCGGCAATATGAATATGAATGGCCTTCTTGGCAATTTGAATATGAATTGCCCTCTCGGCAATTTAAATATGAATGGTCCTCTCGGCAATTTGAATATGAATGGCC
>NW_026037001.1:0-251 GCF_019186545.1 Solanum stenotomum
ATATTTCAGCTCGCGCGCAAGAATCAGTATAACGCGTTTCTGGGAAAATCGGCACGCGCAAGCCGCCTTTAGGCAGTTTGGTTGCGTAGATCTCGAAAAAATACGCGGATTCAAAAAAAAAATCGCCTGAAACGGACACCCGAGGCCCGAGTTATGGCCGTTTGAAGTTGCCTAANGCCTGAAACGGACACCCGAGGCCCGAGTTATGGCCGTTTGAAGTTGCCTAAATTTAGAGCCACCTTCCACCTTTA
>NW_026037002.1:0-214 GCF_019186545.1 Solanum stenotomum
GGCCTCGGGTGTCCTTTTCAGGCGATTTATTTTTTGAATCCGCGTATTTTTTCAGGATCTACGCAACCAAACTGCCCAAAGGCGGTTTGCGCGTGCCGATTTTCCCAAAAACACATTTTACTGATTCTTACGCGCGAGCGGAAATATGATGAAAAAATAAAAGGAAATTCAGACAAAGGCGATGGATCCTCATATAGATCTCGAAGAAATACGA
>NW_026037003.1:0-263 GCF_019186545.1 Solanum stenotomum
ACAGTGCAAGAAGAAGAAATTGAAGTGTGGCTTTTGACTGCCACTTTAGAGAACATACGTTTGAAAAAGAGATATTGATTAATTAAATCTCTTCTGCTAGCACTGGTCATAACAATAGGTTCTACCAATTGAACCCAAATTTTAACATTTCAACCCTTAGAAAGTAGCTAAAAAACACTTTGCAAATTATATCCAAAAAAACTCTTGCATATACATAGAAATTTTATGAATCAATACTCACAAATATCCAATCTTGCTTGTTT
>NW_026037004.1:0-626 GCF_019186545.1 Solanum stenotomum
AAAATGTGAAGAAAATATGACAGAATTAGTACAAAGAACTGAAGAACAAAGAATGTGTAACACATCCGCCCAAGAAGCAGAACTAATGAATATAGAAACTATGGTAAATCATTATGAAAATTTAATATGTAATGAAGATAAAAAATTCACTACTATTAAAGTGCTAGCCAGACTTAAAATACAAGATATTGAGTTAGAAACTTTAGCATTAGTAGACACAGGATGTACAGGTAGTATAATAAATAAAAAGATTTTGCCACAAAAATTAATAAGAACTTTAGACAAA
Organism: Solanum stenotomum; assembly: GCF_019186545.1. Taxonomy (NCBI): domain Eukaryota; kingdom Viridiplantae; phylum Streptophyta; class Magnoliopsida; order Solanales; family Solanaceae; genus Solanum; species Solanum stenotomum. Next base: position 287 of record NW_026037004.1, read on the forward strand.
CCAATCGCAGCAATGCAAATGGATGGAACATATAATACTTACCAACATTATATCGGAAAGACTCAGGTAAGTTTTATTAATACATGTAATGAATTTTATAAACCAATGTATACACTTGACAAAATATGGGTAAGAGACCTAAACATAAATGTAGATTTTGTATTAGGATTAAAATTTATGATACAAAATAATGGAGGAACATTAATTACAAGGGATGGGGTAATATTCTTCAAACATCTTACTTATACACCAGTACAAACAATTAAATTTGAAACAAAAAGAAGACAAGCTGGTATATCCCCAAGAACTTCTGAAAATGATACACAGGTATGTTGTAAAG
>NW_026037005.1:0-939 GCF_019186545.1 Solanum stenotomum
GCCCATAAGGCCACAACTTTCAATTCATACATACATCATCAATTCATCATAGATAGATGTAGAAAATCATAAGAGTCACTAATACAATCCAATCCAAACACAATTTCATAAACTTGAATCATAAGCAAAAGACCCACTTCATAAGCAAATTTAGGAATTTAGGGAAAACATGGGTTCTTCAAGGAATTCCATACGAAATCATCTTAAAAAAATGATTAATTCATCAATATAATGGCTTAGAAAACGTTTTGCCAATGAACCCATGCTTAGATTAGAATTTGAGATTTTTGTTCTTTGAAACACTTTTGAAACCCTTTTGATTGGACTCCTTGAAAGAAAGATTCATCAAGGATCAAGGGTCACCATACCTCTAATTTGAAAGCCCACGAAAAATTGAAGAAGAAAGAACTCAAAATCTTCAACCCTAGCTCCAACTTCTTCTTCTTCTTCTTCTCTGCTTCACTCAAGAACCCTAACTTTACTCTTTTAAAATGGAACAAAATGATCCACAATCAGCCTAACACAATAATATAACCTCAAAAGAAAAGATTTGTGAAATGACCAAAATGCCCTTAAATTTCCGGACGGACTCCTTGCCAACTGTCCAACTTTCAAAGGGCATAACTCACTCATACGAACTCGGAATCGAGCAAACTCGGTGGCGTTGGAAAGATCGTTCCAAGGGCTTTCCAAACATAACTGGAACTACTCCTGGATCATCCTGAGCTAGGAGTTATGACTGCTCAAAGTTGGCCAAAAACTCACTGATTTTGAGCACGGAATTCCATTTTGAGCACCGGAACCTTGTTTGTTGACCAAAGTCAACTCTTGATCAAAATTTCACAATTTTAGCAACTTAGGACCTCAAATCTTCGTTTTAACTCCAAATTTGACTCCGTAAATTCTCATAGACCCGTTTTGATATTCTAAAACTGCTGG
>NW_026037006.1:0-372 GCF_019186545.1 Solanum stenotomum
AATGTGGTTTAGTTAGTGAATTTAGTTCTTGGAATTAAGTCAAAACTAATGTAGTTAAAGTTAAAAAGTTGTTAAGTTGTTTGAATAAGTTAAAATAAATGTTGTGGGTTAGTTAGTGAATTTAGTTGTCGGAATTAAGTCAAAACTAAACTAGTTAAAGTGAAAAAGTTGTTATGTTGTTTAAATAAGTTAAAATGAATAATGTCGGTTTAGTTAGTGAATTTAGTTGTTGGAATTAAGTCAAAACTAATGTAGTTAAAGTTAAAAAGTTGTTAAGTTGTTTAAATAAGTTAAAATAAATGTTGTGGGTTAGTTAGTGAATTTAGTTGCCGGAATGAAGTCAAAACTAAACTAGTTAAAGGGAAAAAGGTT
>NW_026037006.1:516-939 GCF_019186545.1 Solanum stenotomum
AGTGAAAAAGTTGTTTAGTTGTTTGAATAAGTTAAAATAAATGTTGTGGGTTAGTTAGTGAATTTAGTTGTCGGAATGAAGTCAAAACTAGACTAGTTAAAGTGAAAAAGTTGTTAAGTTGTTTGAATAAGTTAAAATAAGTATTGTGGGTTAGTTAGTGAATTTAGTTGTTGGAATTAACACAAAACTAAACTAGTTAAAGTGAAAAAGTTGTTAAGTTGTTTAAATAAAGTTAAAATAAATGTTGCGGGTTAGTTAGTGAATTTTGTTGTCGGAATTAAGTGAAAACTAAACTAGTTAAAGTGAAAAAGTTGTTAAGTTGTTTGAATAAGTTAAAATAAATGTTGTGGGTTAGTTAGTGAATTTAGTCGTCGGAATTAAGTCAAAACTAAACTAGTGAAAAAGTTGTTAAGTTGTTTGAAT
>NW_026037007.1:0-761 GCF_019186545.1 Solanum stenotomum
TTAGGGTTTAAGGTTTATGGTTTAGGGTGAGGCTTTAGGGTTAGGGTTTAGGAGTTAGGGGTTAGGATTTAGGGTTTAGGGTTTGGGGTTTAGCGTTTAATGATTTAGGGGTTAGGGGTTAGGGTTTAGGGGTTAGGTTTTAGGGTTTAGGGTTTAGGGTTTAGGGTTTAGTGTTTAGGGTTTAGGGTTTGTGGTTTATGGTTTAGGGTTAGGGTTCGGGGTTAGGGTTTATGGTTTAAGGTTTAGGGTTTAGGGTTAGGGTTTAGGGGTTAGGCTTTAGGGTTAGGGTTTAGGGGTTAGGGGTTAGGGTTTAGGGTTTAGGGTTTGGGGGTTAGGGTTCGAGGTTAGGGTTTAGGGTTTAAGGTTTAGGGTTTAGGGTTTATGGTTATGGGTTTAATGTTTAGGGTTTGGGTTTTGGGTTTTAGGGTTTAGGGTTTAGGGTTTAGGGATAGGGGTTTAGGGTTTAGGGGTTAGGGTTTAGGGTTTAGGGTTTAGGCTTTAGGGTTTATGATTTATTGTTTAGGGTTAGGTTTAGGGATTTAGGGTTAGGGTTTAAGGGTTATGATTTAGGGTTAGGGTTTAGGGTTTAGGGGTTTATGGTTTAGGGTTTAGGGATTTGCGGTTAGGGTATAGGGGTTAGGTGTTTGGGGTTAGGGTTTAGGGTTTAGGGTTTATGGTTTAGTGTTTAGGGTTTAGGGTTTATGGTTTATAGTTTATGGTTTAGGGTTTAGGGTTAGTGGTTAGGGTTCAGGGTTTATGGC
>NW_026037008.1:0-722 GCF_019186545.1 Solanum stenotomum
GACTGGCCCATTGAACTTTTGATTCTCGTTAGAAAAAAACTCGAGTTTAATAAGTTTTGATTTTTGATCTTAAAAGTTTTTACATGGTTAAGTAAAGACCAAAAATTCAAGATCACCCCTTTGAAAGTCATTGCTTGTAATTTCCTGACACGTCGGTGTTTTCTCCTAATAATGTAAGTTCGTATCAATTTATGTAATTTTTTTTTTCAGTCTAAAATAACACATTATCTTATTTCGTAAATATAACGGGTGGTTTGGTTCGAAATAAGTTATCCAATGATTAGTTATTTCGGAATAAATTATTTTATCATGTATATGGAATACTTATCCTATTAATAAGGTATAAATGATGGGATAAATAGTCTTAGGACGACTGCATAATATCTCCAACCAAATGCAGATAAAATAGTCCCTGCATTTTGTTTCTGAAATTATTATACCTTATATATCACACCAAATGACTTTTATACTGTCCAATTCAACACCTCCACTTCTGATAATTTATTTCGTATCGTACTTTTCTTTTTTAATAAATAATGCATTTTTTTCATATTAATAATGTCTAACATTATGTGTAATAATATAAAAGGATAATTTCATAGATCTCTCTTCAGATTTTGTTCTATAACATTCACCTCCCTTGTGAATTGTGATTTATGATATTATGTCTACCTTCCTTCAACAAGTTATCCCGTGATTAATTATCGCGGGATAAGTACCAT
>NW_026037009.1:0-347 GCF_019186545.1 Solanum stenotomum
CTGTAAATCCATCTGGTCCACAAGCACTTTCAGCATTAAGCTCAAATACTACATTTATGATTTCCTCATCCTGTGGTATTGCATTCAGCCTATCATTTTCATCTTGTTCTACTTGAGGATGTGTATACTATAGCAAGGACAATTCAGAATTAGTAGCTCCCCCAGTGAACTGATCTTTAAAAAAGCACACAGCTTCTTCTACAACTTCTTTATCACCCATAGCCCAGGAACCATCTGCTTTCATAATTCTGTTAATATTCATTCTTTTCCTTCTTCCTTTTACCAGACCATGAAAAAATTTGGTATTTTTATCTCCTTTATCAAACCATTGCATTCTAGCTTTCTGC
>NW_026037010.1:0-498 GCF_019186545.1 Solanum stenotomum
ATGTCAAAACTAGTTAAACTTAGAAAGTGGTTAAGTTGTTAAATAAATTCAAATGTTATTTAGTTGATGGAATTAAAATTATCATTATTGTTTGTGTAGATGAATCCTGATCGTAGTTGGATGTATAATAGAAACAATCCTGGTCGAGCGGGTATGATTCCAGAATTTGCAGAAGGTGTCACTAGATTTATAAATCATGCAATGACACTTGATGATTTTTTAAATTCAAGATTGATTAGGTATCCGTGTGTTAATTGTCAAAATGTGAGATATCATACAACAGAGACTGTTGCTATGCATCTTATGATGAATGGATTCAAACCAGGGTATACAGTTTGGACTAGCCATGGTGAGGTTGAAAGTGACACTATGTTTAATAACTTTGTTGTCGGTGAAAGTAGCAGATCTACCGAGCATAATTATTTCCAAGGTTCTAGAATGACAGATATGATTAATGATGCTTTTGGGGTGCATTCTGATTTTGAACAAGGAGAAAAT
>NW_026037011.1:0-495 GCF_019186545.1 Solanum stenotomum
ATTGTGTTTTTTGGGGTATAATAGTTCTATGGTTTAGAGTTTCTTAGTGTTTCATAAGGTTTGGGGTTTAGGGTTGCCCTATGGTTTAGAGTTAAGGATTTAGAGTTTCTTAGTTATAAGATTAAGCATTGAGGACTTCTTAGGTTTGGTTTTTTGAATGGTTTAGGGTTTTTGCTTATGATTTTATAGGGTTTATTAGGTTTAGAGGAATTTTTAGGTTCAGGGTTTTAAAGGGTTTTTAGGATTTTAATGGTTATTTACGATTAAAGGGTTCTTCGGGCTTAGGGTTTTTATGGTATAGGGTTTTTTTTTTTATTTCTTATGGTTTAGGGTTTCTTTGGATTTAGCCCTAAGGTTTAGAGTGAAGGATTTTGGATTTCATTGGGTATAGAGTCTCTTAGGATTTAGGGTTTTAGGTCTAGGTTTATTATTAAGGGTTTGTAAGGTTAAAGGTTTAGGGCTTAAATTTTTGTTGAATTTTTTAGGTTTAGAGTC
>NW_026037012.1:0-266 GCF_019186545.1 Solanum stenotomum
ACTCTGAACACCTTTTGGGATATGGCCATTTGTTAATTCCAATCTTCTTCACTTTTCGCATAAACGTAGACACACTAACTGCAGCACCAACAAGAAGAATAAAATGAAAATTCAATTAGTACAAGTTTATCGATTAGTCATGTTATACCTCCAAATGTAGCAGCAGCGCCTTCGCGTTTCTTGCCAAATTGTTCTTCAATTTTTTGACGAGTAATCGATTTACCGCCCAACAGTACTGCATTTTTTGATTCTCCATTTGAGGAACC
>NW_026037013.1:0-315 GCF_019186545.1 Solanum stenotomum
AAGCCCTTAAAACTACATTGTGAATGCTTATTAAGTTAGAAGAAACAAGCCCTATATTTATAGAGTCCTAAACCTTTCCTACAAGAAAAGGACTAGTAAAATATTAAAACCTTTTCCTAAAAGGAAAACCTATTTATGGTAAGAAATTCAAGGCAAATAAAACCCAACAAATCTCCCCCTTGGCTTGAATTTCTGACAAAATAAATTTGTCCACCTTCTTCACATAATCTTCAACAGCTTGCTTCTCCTCTCCATAATCTCCTCTATCAAATCTATGTATCAACACCGAGAACTTCTCTGAAACAATTTCTCCAA
>NW_026037014.1:0-358 GCF_019186545.1 Solanum stenotomum
TTTTTGGCACTCTTCAAAATGACAATCTGAATATGTTCTTGAATGACTGTATGTTTTCTTGATCAGAAGCTGAATAGAAATAACTGTCAGGAAGTCAGGCTTCTATATGCATTGAAGAAGCTGATTCTGGCTATCATGGGATTGATCAATCTGAAAAGAGTTGAAACTTTGTTCCTGAATTTCAAATCCATGTTTCGATTGAAGAAACCTGAAAAACATCACAAACAAAAGAAATACACAAAAAATTTTGCCCCAGTTTTCACTGGAAAATTTTTGTGAGTTATTAGCAGATAATTAAAAAAAATAAATAAATAAAATCAGACTAGGAAATGTTTATCCTAGGAGAAAGTAACCAAAT
>NW_026037015.1:0-1060 GCF_019186545.1 Solanum stenotomum
GAAAGGAAGTGTAATTTGAGCGTATCAATCTCCACAAATATCACATTGATTAGTAGTAGGACAAACCTATATATATTTTTAATACTAATTAAAAGTAATAAATAACAAGTCACATCTATTGGGCTAAAAATAGGTTATTAGGTTCAAGGGGCAAGAGAAGAGATCGATCCAATCTTTATTTTTGATGAAACTTTTAATTGGGTTTGGATTAAGGGATGTGAGTAAGGGTCTAGTGGGTAGGATAAAAATCTGATGAGTTGATATTTAAATTTATTCAATAGAAAGATGTCACGTAATAATTAATAGAAATAATAATTCAAAAACAAAAGGTTGTTAGTTTTAAGGGTAATAGTGGATCAAAAAGGTGGATTGAGAGATATTTTTAGCTCAATAGATGAATGATAGGTATATTTAAATCTTTTCAGATAGTTCAAGAATATTTTTGACTCTTTTCGATTAAAAATATAATAATTGTTTTGTTGAATGATTAACAATAAAAAAATAAAAGAAGCTTCCAGAACTTCCCAAAGTTTCCAAAGCAGTGGTGATTCGCTTAACAAATAACTCCAGACAAGTAATTCGAAAAAAATAAAAAAGTTACCAAAACGGCATTTCCCAAAAAATAACCTGATTAGGAGCTGAGCTTTAGAATTAATCTATAAATTCATTATAATAATTAACTTGTTTATCTTCCGTTACAAAGTAAACATTAGGGTTAAGTTTTTTTTTTTTTTTTTTAGATCTATGGCTTTATTCATATTACTGTTTCTTCAATTCATCAATCACTAAAATAATGGCTCAACCTAAGAGAAGTCGGTTGGACTATATATTTTCTCTTAAAAATATAGAACTCATGAATTGTTTAGTAGGGTTTACGAGAGATGAACCACTTTTCAACCATAATCAATATATGCAAGTGGTTAATCTTTACGCGGACAATGAACCATGACAAATTTTTGAAGGCACTAACAGCTACAAACGTTACTTCATAACACCCAAAAGAATAAAAATTCGAAATAAAAAAGAGTTGCACGAACTGTGGGGAAGGGTACGTGGAAGC
>NW_026037016.1:0-723 GCF_019186545.1 Solanum stenotomum
TTGTAGACTTAAATCAAAAGAAAGAGGCTTCTACTACTTCTTCGTACAACCCGAACATACCATCCTATTAGACCAGAATTTCCGGAGCTAACCGCACCGACGAAATTCTAATCCGAGCACCTTTACAATTTTTTTTAACAAAGTCAAAGTTTGGCTAAAATTTGAAAGATAAAACGTCTAACGGCACAAACAGAAAACGAAAGCCTCAAAAGTCAAACCAACCATCCTATTAGACAAAAAATGACCTTCCCGAGCTAACCGCATTGATAAAATTTTCATTCGAGCATGTTTACCAAAACTGTTGACCGAAGTCAAATTTTGGCCAAAACATAAAAGAGTTACGCCAAACAGCACAAACTGAAAATGAAAGCCTCAAAACCCGAACCAACAATCAAATTAGACCAAAAATGAAATTTCAAAGCTACGCCAACTAACGGATTTCTCATTTGAGCACCTTTAACAAAAAAATTGACCAAATTCAAATTTTGGCCAAAAGTTAAAAGTTAAAAGGCCTACCGGCACAAACTGAAAAACAAAAACCTAAAAACAAAAACCAAACATCCTATTAGACAAAAAAATGACCTTTCGGACACAACTATGCTGATGGAATTCTCATTTGACCACGTTATCAAATATATTTACCGCAGTTAAATTTTTGCCAAAACTTAAAAGTTAAAACGTCTAACAACACAAATTGAAAAATAATCCTCAAAACCTGAACCA
>NW_026037017.1:0-229 GCF_019186545.1 Solanum stenotomum
TAACATTTAAGGTCTCCTTGATTTTTTTGTGGGTTATTTAGAGTGTAGGGTGTAGTGTTTAGGTTTAGGGTTTTTCTATGTTTTTGGGTTTAGGTTTGTTAGGTTTATGATTTTTTAGGTTTAGAGTTTTTAAAGTTTTTTTTGTAGTTTTTTAGTGTTTAGTTTTTTTAGAATTTAGGTTTCTTCGGGTTTGAATTGAATATTTAAGGTCTCCTACTTTTATTTTGGG
>NW_026037018.1:0-229 GCF_019186545.1 Solanum stenotomum
AATTTTTATTTTTTTGGGGGGAGGGGGGTGGTGGTTGGGGGACTGATTTGAAGGTAGGGACAAAATAAATTGATTTTTTCAATAAAAAGTAATTGTAATTTGAAGTTGGAAGAGTGTTTTGGAAAATGTTTTCCTTAAGTTTTGAAGGAAAGTCATTTTCCTTAAATTTGAGGAAAATTAGTTGATTTGGAAAACATTTTGCAAAACATTTAACCCAACCAAACATGAG
>NW_026037019.1:0-309 GCF_019186545.1 Solanum stenotomum
TAATAAAAAATAGGAAATATGAAAAAAAATATAAAATTAACGCCAAAAATTCACAAATAAATATTGCAACTTTAATTCAACAATTTGAACAATTTTTTTAAATTTTAATTTTTTTCGGTAAATCCCGAAATGATTAATTGATTAATAAAAAATATGAAAAAATAATAAAATTAACGCCAAAAAATCACAAACAAATATAGTAACCTTAAATTTAAAAATTTCAACAATTTTTTTTTAATTTTTATTTTTTTCGGCAAATTCCAAAAATGAGTAATTTATTTAAAAAAATAAAAATTAAAAAAAATTGTT
>NW_026037020.1:0-399 GCF_019186545.1 Solanum stenotomum
CATTAGCTATAGTACCCGGTTCGAGTCTATGGTCCAGCTTGCACATGGTGTATTCCCAATTCCTCACTAAAGCTTCAGTTTAGTCTTGATTACTCTCATCTGTAGGTTGAGGTTTTGGAGGTTGGAGAGATTCTGATTAAAGTCCGGGACGTAATGAGATCCTGGAATATGATTGGGAATGGTTCAGTTAAAAGTTCAGAATTTGGTAATATTGTGATAGACCTTCTAGCTCCATTATTTTACTTCAACTGCCGGTCCATCTGCCGGGCTTATGGGGGTCCGTGCAGGTGGTTTCTTTTATTGTGCACGAGCGTACCCGTCGGGTTTATGGGAGCCCGGCGGAGTTAGTTAGATTGTTTGTCTTTGTTGCTTGTACGCTCGTGTACATACCCCCCATTT
>NW_026037021.1:0-230 GCF_019186545.1 Solanum stenotomum
GGTAGATAAGATAAAACATTTTTATGCAAAATAATTGGATCATGAAAGGAAAGCTTTAAGAAAAATAGTTTTTTCAAAAGTAATATTTGGAAAGGTCACTGCTAAGTGTCATGTCATGTCTTGTCAATCTTAGCGAACGCCTTTGAAATTGATGGTTCGAGGTCTATCTGATTATTTGCTGGGATGTATTTAAAGTTGTTCTAAACTTTCGATGAACCCTATTGAAATTT
>NW_026037022.1:0-271 GCF_019186545.1 Solanum stenotomum
TTTAAAACATTCTCAGTTATTTTATTATACAGTCCAGTTAAGTTCATTGATCATTATAGATATGAATATTGTCTTCCGCTGAGTTAAGTAAGTCAGGCCAAGGGTTCGTTTGGGGCCAGCAATGGCTTTCGCGTTCCAGTCCCGCCCTGGGTGTAGGCTCGGGGCGTGACACTTAAGAACCATTGTTGGTCCCCAAGCGAACCCTCATACTAGTTGACTACAAGCGGAAGACTAACTTATGCTTGCAAAAGCTTAAAACTAAATAAAATTC
>NW_026037023.1:0-326 GCF_019186545.1 Solanum stenotomum
TTCCCCGGTTTATTTGAGCATTCAGGTATTTCTTGACTCTTACTTTTGCGGACGAAAGTTCGTTTAGTAGTGGATATTGTAATGACTTGAAAAGTTGACTTTGGTCAACCTTCTTGGAAGACGTGCTCAGATGAAAATTCTGACAGCTAGGTTAGCTTCGGAAGATCGATTTTGGTCTAGAACGACCCTTTGTTCACTTCCCGAGACTTTAGATAGCAGTTGTGGAATCTGGCTCAAAACGATACTGGGTGTGGGACCCACTTTTCATCGAAGCGAGCTCCAAATGGAAATTCCGCATTCACCGTTGAGTCCGAAATATCATTTCC
>NW_026037024.1:0-474 GCF_019186545.1 Solanum stenotomum
TATCAACACTAGTTGATCCTATTGATTTTCTTGCAAGATCGATTTGTGTCCATCTAGTGTTGACACTTAGCTTTAAATTTAGAAATAATATATTTGTTAAGCATAAGTATCAACACTAGTTGATCCTATTGATGACAAAATTGATTTTCTTGCAAGATCGATTTGTGTCCATCTAGTGTTGACACTTAGCTTTAAATTTAGAAATAAAGTACCAACACTATTTGATCCTATAGATGATAAAATTGATTTAGTTGGTGTATTTAGTTGTTGGAATTAAGTCAAAACTAAACTATGTAAAGTTAAAAAGTTATGTTGTTTAAATAAGTTAAAATAAATAATGTGGTTTAGTTAGTGAATTTAGTTGTTGGAATTAAGTCAAAACTAATGTAGTTAAAGTTAAAAAGTTGTTAAGTTGTTTAAATAAGTTAAAATAAATGTTGTGGGTTGGTTAGTGAATTTAGTTGTCGGAATTAA
>NW_026037025.1:0-361 GCF_019186545.1 Solanum stenotomum
TCTCAAAGGATTCACAATTGAACTCAAGGGCTTTCTTGAACTCTACTCTTAACTCTCTCTTGAATTTGAATTATGAATTCAAGAGTTATGATATGATATGAAGGATCTCAATAACAATATAGCTATTCGATAATTAAGAATATATAACTTTTAAAAGAAACATGAATTCAAGAACTCAAAATCAACTTATCTCAAGAATACTCAAATCTAGGGAAAGTATCCTAGATTACTCTTTTACTGATCTGAAAGTAGATGTAGGGCGTAAGGATGAACTAGTCCAACACTATGATAACCTTACATACCTAGAAGAACAAGATTCTTGAAGAATCTTGCAGAAGAACTTGATTAGAAGTCTTGAAAC
>NW_026037026.1:0-275 GCF_019186545.1 Solanum stenotomum
GGAAGTGACGCCCAGCAGAGGAAGTCACACCCAGCCTCCATTCCGACCGGCGCCGCCTCCATCTCGACCAGCACCTCCATCCCCGACCTTCTTAGTGAAGGTGAATTTTTAGAACCTCCATAATAGATTACTTTTGTTTCTATTTAGTTGAAGTATCTCAAATTAGAGTCCTAATATACTTAGTTTTATTGATTGTTAGTTTGATTGATTGTTAGTTAGTAAGTGAATGATTTAGGGTTTTTGATCGTTAGTTTGAATTAGGTATTATTTGATTG
>NW_026037027.1:0-615 GCF_019186545.1 Solanum stenotomum
CACATCTGTTGACGTAATCAGACCGCGCAGAATACTCAAATCAAAACCCATGGGGGCCACACATGGACCATGTATCACCGCCGAAACCAGATCCCATCGGCATCCAAATCTCTAGCCGGAGCTAGTCTCAACTGTGTCTCATATCCATCCATCCTCATATCAGTGTCTCAGAACTCATGCAACAGATAGTTCACACATGGGATGAATAATGAATATGCACATGTCATTAATCATAATCATATCACGATCACATCATAGTATTACACATCATTTGTCTCAATCACAACCATATCACGACCACATCATAGTATTACACATCGTCTGTCTCAATCACAACCATATCACGACCACATCATAGTATCACACATCATCTGTCTCAACATCAATGTCTGTATCAATCATAGCCTACTCATGCCCTTCTATACCCTCAATATCAGTTATCACATGACTTATTCAACAAATTCAAGTCACATATAACACATTTAGCTTGTTTTATTCCCCATCTTTCAATTACAATAATTTCAATCAACAAATAAAACTCATCCTCAATCCCCATTACTCCCCAACGATTAGGAAAGTAGTCATCTGTAGTCTAAGAGTTTAATAAAGTTTAGA
>NW_026037028.1:0-639 GCF_019186545.1 Solanum stenotomum
TGCATAATCTCTGATAGACATCAAAGTAATAGAAAAATGGTTTCAATTGTATTTCCTTTAGCTCATTATGGTTGTTGCATGAGGCACTTAGGAGAAAATATTTGAAATAATTTTCACAATGCGAGTGTTGTCTACCACTTTTATAAGGCGGCAAAAGCATATAATATTGATGTGTTCAGTGATCATTTTAATCGGATAAGAGATTTGGTTCCACAGGCTGCCACACATCTTGAACGCGTTGGATTTCACCGATGGAGCAGGGCATTCTTTCCCGGAAATAGGTAAAATTTATTATAGTTATTATTGATAGTTGGTGTAACTACTGCAGTTTTTTATAGCTACTGCTGCACTTATTTCAGCACCTGCTGAGAAATATGCAACAATTGTTATAAAAACTATACAACAGTTATAAACACATACTTATAATATATTATTGGACACTTATATGTTACAGGTACAATATTATGACAACAAATATTGCTGAGTCGGTTAACTCAATGTTTCTTGATGAAAGAGAATATCCCATTACTGCTCTATTTGATGCAATAAACAGGCGATTTGCAGAAAAATTTCATGAGAGACGTATGAAATTCATTAATGCACCAACCATATTCGTCCCTTCGATAGAAAAAGACATTG
>NW_026037029.1:0-525 GCF_019186545.1 Solanum stenotomum
GAGCTATTCTGGGCTTTTATATATATATATATATGTGTGTGTGTGTGTGTGTTAGAATAGGAATAGGTTTATACAATCCTATTAAAATAGGAATATGTTTATACAATCCTATTAGAATAGGAATAGGTTTATACAATCCTATTAGAATAGGAATAGTAATAGAAATAGAAATAGGAATACTAAATAGTATCCTACTTGGTAAAGGATTGTATTCTAGGGTCTATAAATAGGGTCTAAATGTAATAATGTTAACAACACAACAATTCAATAATATTATTCTCATATATTTCTCACATGGTATCAAAGCCTCTACGATCTTGGTAGAAAATCTAAGAGCTTCCGCTACCGGCGGGCGGCTATTACTCATATATGCCGCCCGTCTGGCCAACAATTATGTTAGCAAAAGTTGGGTCACCGTGTATCTTTCTGGTGACTATTTTCTCACATCTAATTTGTATAGCACCGCGCCATCATTCCGGTGACTACTTTCTTATATTTAATTTGTGTAGCACTGTGCCATCATTC
>NW_026037030.1:0-515 GCF_019186545.1 Solanum stenotomum
TAAGGAAAGTATTTGTGATAAAAAAAATGAAATTAGTAGAATAAATAAGTTAAAATAAATAATGTAAACACTAATTTTGTCTCCTTTTCAAATAATAAAATATTTGTTTTTATTCTCCTTCTAATTTGATATGAATTCCATAAATAAATTGATTTTTCTTTAAATAATTCTATCTTATTCTTCTCCTAATTTAATTTGAATTTCATAAATAGATAATTCTTCTAAATATAAATATAAAGAGATTTAATGATAAAGATATAAACTTTAATTAAAGACACATAAATAAAAAATAAATGAGGAAAGTATTTGTGATTAAAAAAAGGGAAAATTGTATATAATAGCAAACTATTAATTCAAATTAAATGCTATAAATATAGTTTGATTTAATTGTACCCCATAGCAAACTATTGCTATTTAACCTCTCTCCTGGTGAATCTCGCTCGCCACTCTCATTCTCTCCCTCAGCTCTCTCGTTTTTTATACAAGCGCAAGTGTATAAAGTGCATTTGTGTTTG
>NW_026037031.1:0-406 GCF_019186545.1 Solanum stenotomum
TATTATAATGATCTCCCCTCTACTTTATTTTGATATTTTTATAACACTTCTTTTAATTTATTGATTATAAATGTAAAAAAAACTACTATTACTTGACAAATAGTCAAAAGTGNCCCTTAAAAAGTGTTTTTTATATATATAAAAAAAAAAGTGAGGTGTTTGATCAATTTTTGAGAAAAAATAAGTGTTGGAAATAACATAAGCTTCTTTCATAAACTAAGGAAATAGCTTTCTTCCAAAAATATTTTTTTGAAAAAAATAAACTTAAAAGTACTTTTTAGAAACTAGGCCAAGAACACTTTAAAAAAAAACTAAAATCAAAATCATTATCAACAATAATATCATACTCAGTGAATTCCACAAGTGAAATTTTGAGAAGGTAGAATGTACACGGACATTACCACTA
>NW_026037032.1:0-267 GCF_019186545.1 Solanum stenotomum
AGGTTTATGGTTTAGGGTTTACGGTTTATGATTTAGGATTTAGGGTTTAGGGTTTAGGATTTAAGGTTTAGGATTTGTAGTTTGGGTTAGGGTTGAAGGTTTAAGGTTTCGAGTTTAGAGTTTAAGATTTAACTTTTAGGATTAGGGTTTTGGGTTTAGGGTTTAGGGATTATGGTTATCGGTTTGAGGTTTAGGGTTTAGGTTTTAGGGTTTAGGGTTTAACATTTAGAGATTTAGGATTTAGGGTTTAGGATTTAGGGGTTAGGG
>NW_026037033.1:0-820 GCF_019186545.1 Solanum stenotomum
TGAATTCTCAACTAAAACCCTAGGCGTACTTTAGGATTATAAAACTGAACCTAATAGGATTAGACCCTTAAGACCTTACTAAAAACGAATTAAATCTGATTTGGTAAGGAAAAGACCAAAATACCCCTCTCTATTTTCGGCTAACCTTCCTTAACTGGTCAGCCTATCTTCAAAAGGTCATATCTCACTCATCCGACCTCAAAACTTAGCAAACTCAGCAGCGTTGGAAAGATAATTTAAAGATCTTCACTACGGTATCTGGTAGCACACCTAATTCATCCTGATCTAGGAATTATGGTCATTTGAAGTCGACCTAAAACTCATACTTAGCTTAACTTGCAAAATTCCAATTTAATTCTTTTTGGAACTCAAGGTGCTACATCTAATGACCTTAACACTTAAGAAATTTTAATTCCTCGGTAAAATCTCACTCACTACGATGAACGGTTCGAGTCTTAGTTCGAAAAAAATTTCTGGGGTGTTACAGACTACCCCCGAGACGCGGACACGGGACCTAGGACCATAAGTGATCCCAAGCTAACCCTGCTGGCGTTATCATGAGCATACTAAAGAAAATAAACTGATGCGGAAGCTAAATCATAAATAAATCTGAAAAGATGGGGAGTACCCATATACTATAACTGAATATATCAAATCTGAGAGTTTAATACAAAAGAAATATCAAACTCAAATACTAAGCTGAATCTAACTATGTCTGAAATAAGCCTCTAAACTGACTAGAAATGCTGGGACGGGCCCCAGCTAAGTCTAGCAAAACTGAAACTAAAGGATTAAAATACTGAAAAAGAAACTCATGACT
>NW_026037034.1:0-420 GCF_019186545.1 Solanum stenotomum
GCTTGCACGTGGTGTATTCCTAATTCCTTACTAAAGCTTCAGTTTAGTCTTGATTACTCTCATCTGTAGGTTGAGGTTTTGGAGGTTGGAGAGATTCTGATTAAAGTCCGGGACGTAATGAAATCCTGGAATATGATTGGGAATAGTTCAGTTAAAAGTCCGGAATTTGGTAATATTGTGATAGACCTTCTAGCTCCATTATTTTACTTCAACTGCCAGTGCATCTGCCGGGCTTATGGAGGTCCGTGCAGGTGGTTTCTTTTATTGTGCACGAGCGTACCCGTCGGGTTTATGGGAGCCCGGCGGAGTTAGTTAGTTTGCTTGTCTTTGTTGCCTGTACTCTCGTGTACATACCCCCCCATTTATTACTCTGTGCACTTGATGTGACCCTTCATTCGCATTTCAGTTTACTTTTGCTTA
>NW_026037035.1:0-413 GCF_019186545.1 Solanum stenotomum
TCTGGGAAAATTGGCACGCGCAAACCGTCTTTAGGTAGTTTGGTTGCGTAGGTCTCGAAAAAATACGCCGATTCAAAAAAAAAATCGCCTGAAACGGACACCCGAGGCCCGAGTTATGGCCGTTTGAAGTTTCCTAAATCCAAGGCCACCTTCCACCTTTAAGATGCTGAATTTCAAACGGCCGTAACTTTCGGCTCGAACGTCCGTTTGACGCAATTTTTTTGTTGAAACCTCGTATTTTTTTGAGATCTATATGAGGAACCCATCGCCCTTGTCTGAATTTCCTTTTATTTTTTTCATCATATTTCCGCTCGCGCGTAAGAATCAGTAAAACGCGTTTCTGGGAAAATCGGCACGCGCAAACCGCCTTTAGGCAGTTTGGTTACGTAGGTCTCGAAAATATACGCGGATTC
>NW_026037036.1:0-214 GCF_019186545.1 Solanum stenotomum
AGAAAAAAAAAAGTCTATTGGCATACTATTTCTCAATATCGAGAAAAATTTTAGTTGACTTAAAAAAAATAAATATTTATTGGCATATCATTTTGGATGTGAGAAAGGTCTATAGATCTATATTTTAGACTACAAAACTCACTATATATCCAATATAAGCCTTATTATGGTCCAAGGTTTTGAGATTACAAAGGTGAGATCGTAAATATTAATT
>NW_026037037.1:0-392 GCF_019186545.1 Solanum stenotomum
TTTCAGGCGATTTTTTTTTTGAATCCGAGAATTTTTTCGAGACCTACGCAATCAAACTGCCTAAAGGCGGTTTGCGCGTGCCGATTTTCCCAGAAATGCGTTTTACTGATTCTTACGCGCGAGCGGAAATATGATAAAAAAAATAAAAGGAAATTCAGACAAGGGCGATGGGTTCCCCATATAGATCTCGAAAAAATACGAGGTTTCGAAAAAAAGATTGCGTCAAACGGACGTTCGAGCCGAAAGTTACGGCCGTTTGAAATTCAGCATCTTAAAGGTGGAAGGTGACCTTGAATTTAGGAAACTTCAAACGGCCATAGCTCGGGCCTCGGTTGTCCGTTTAAGGCGATTTTTTTTTTGAATTCGCGTATTATTTCGAGACCTACGCAACC
>NW_026037038.1:0-665 GCF_019186545.1 Solanum stenotomum
TTTCTTCAGAAGTACCAGTCATTTTGCTTTTGCCTTTCTCCAGAGAATGATCAGGGAAGGATGATATGATTGCTTTAGATCTTGTAAAGTAGGGATGGTCAGCCAGTTTGATTTCAACACAGATCAGTTTTTACCTGTAGAGAAGAACAACTCAAAAGACATATGTGTTAGTTTTTGTTTTTAACGAGATATACAAATAAGATGCCATAATAATAAACACACAAGTGTCATTTTGCTTCAAGCAGATTAATCCACGAAAATATTTTGGGTGAACGGGAGGACTCAAATGGAAAGAAATTTTTCTTGCAATTGAATTGGANTGGAAAGGTCGACTTGCATAGAATCTTGCTATTTTCTCCCACTTATATGTTTTTATAGGTGAAAGTCTTCAGAATCATTCACTAATAAGGGAGAATAATTTCTTCATCACTAACCATAGCAATGGGTGGGATTGGTGCGTTGACACTTTTTTCAGACATTCTAGCAAGTCGACCTTCCTGTGAAGGACGAATAAACTTAGGGGATTTTTAGAGTAGACGGTTTATATATTTCTGAGAAACTTGGACAACACTTCAGAAGTAATTTGGACGGACTTTGTTGTTGTGAATAAATATATGCTTAGAGTGCTCTAAGAAATAAGAGTGGATTAATTCTGTTTTAGACAA
>NW_026037039.1:0-747 GCF_019186545.1 Solanum stenotomum
TTTTAACTGAACCATTCCCAATCATATTACAGGATTTCATTACGTCCCGGACTTTAATCAGAATCTCTCCAACCTCTAAAACCTCAACCTACAGATGAGAGTAAGCAAGACTAAACTGAAGCTTTAGTGAGGAATTGGGAATACACCACGTGCAAGCTGGACCACGGACTCGAACCGGGTACTATAGCTAATGAGTCAACCTATATGGGCTGGACCACGGACTCGAACCGGGTGTTGTAGCCAAAGGTCGGGCATGGGTGGGCTGGACCACGGACTCGAACCAGGTATTGTAGCCAAAACCAGATCACAGGTAAGCTGGACCACGGACTCTAACCGGGTACTGTAGCTAAGTCTGGACATAAGCAAGCTGGACCACGGACTCTAACCGGGTACTGTAACTAAAACCAGATCACAGGTAAGCTGGACCACGGACTCTAACCGGGTACTGTAGCTAAGCCTAGACATAAGTAAGCTGGACCACGGACTCTAACCGGGTACTGTAGCTAATAGAAAAGCAGGGCATTATGGATACAAGGTCATAAGCTGAGTTACCGACTATCAGACTCAAGTCTGCTATATCAGTCTACAAGGAGCTGAACGTCCGAAACGACGTCGGAAAAAGTTCTACTGCCCAACGACATCCGAAATCTCGCAAGTCTATGGCAACACTAGTCTAAGCCTAGACTAAGGCCAAACATACTTCAATTCAATATTATCATCTACACCACCAGATATGGATATTCAATA
>NW_026037040.1:0-1299 GCF_019186545.1 Solanum stenotomum
CATTCCGACAATTTTGTAAAGCTCGGATTGTTGTTAAATCTTAACACAATCTAACGATCACAAACCATGTTCTTTTATCTCAGAATATGGAGAACAAATTAATGTCAACACTGAAGACAACTATTCCCATTTTTTAATTGGTGCATCTAAAAATTTAAAACTAACTCAAAGAAGATCTCGTTTAATGACAACCATACGCAATTAAACAAAGCAGTGACTACTTTGAAGCATTAGAGTAGAGGTGCGGTAAGTATTGAATTTAACAATAACAAAGCTGCCCATCTTTTAACTTGCTGCTAATATCAATTAGAATTTAATCAATATACAATACACTAAGGTATCCAAACAATCTCTATCAAACAAATTCTAGTTACTAATTTAGTTATTTGATATCAGTTCATATTACGTCAAAACTAACAACATTCTTCTCCTATTGTTATGGGTTCAAATATGAGAAGTCGAATTGAAGCAGTAACACAAACATGATTAAGTTTTAAGATTTAAACTTTCTTTACATTCAACATTTCCAAATTACATCGACAGCTTATCATCAATAAAATATGTTAGTGACAACCCAATCACACACTTTCACAATAACAGCCCAACAGATTACATTTAGAAAAAAAACACGAAGAGACTGGCAAAAGTAGTACCTTCTGTCGGGCAGCAAAACAGGGGATTTGACGTCAAGATATCCAACTTCAAACTCAAATCAAAAATAGGGGACAAAAAAATGATCTTACAATCTGTGACATAGGTGATTTCGGATCCTTGTTCGCTGATTTCGCAATGACTTTGAAGTCTTTTCTCTCCGTTTTTCTTTTTTTTTCAGATAGCCAAAATTTTCTTTTTTTATAGCCAATTTGGAGCCTCTACTACGTTCAAAAAATAAACGATGGAACATTGCACCCATCAAATTAAAGGGACAATTAGCACAAATCCGATGGTTCTTCACGCCTTTCACCCCTTTTTAGGCGTAGCATTGCCGGTGGTAATGCTTTTGAGGTCTGTTTTGGTTCATAAAAGATGATGGAATGGACGTAAAGTTGATAGGAAGAAGCTATGATTGATGGAGGGAGGATGGACATGGCCAAAACCCATCACAAATTGCCATTTTCCAACTGTTCATAGCTGTCCTTTGGCAAAGACTGATGGGAGAGAGGCGTGAAGGGTTCCTGGGGAAGAAGGAAAACGTTTTGGGGAAGAAAAATTTTTTGGGAAAAAAAGAAGAACAAACGTCCACGGAAGAAGGAGAAAATTTGAGGCGTGACTTCTGGAAAAGTGGAGAAGAACGTTGGT
>NW_026037041.1:0-2331 GCF_019186545.1 Solanum stenotomum
GTCTCATCTATTTGCACTTAATGAAGGCCTGTGTGTTAATTATTAAGATCTCAATCATGAAATACATTGCTTTTTTGGGTTTCAAGGTTAATCATTCAAATTTTAATTATTATATGCATTTGCTTATTGTTTTTATGTTACAGCCATATAATAAGTCTGAATAGATTTGAATGAATAACACCTAGAATAAAGTTGTAATTGTTAAAGAATAACAAAAGTCCCACATCGGTGGTTAATGAGATGGGTGGACTCCTTATAAGGCTTGGGCAATCCTCCTCCCTTTGAGCTAGCTTTTGGGGTGTGAGTTAGGCCTAAGACCTAATTTAACATGGTATCAGAGCAGGGCCCGTCTCACCCGATGTTAGGGCCCACAAAATCAAAATTGCCTACGCACCAGATGCTAAGCACTGGGCGTGAGGTGGGGTGTTAAAGAATAACAAAAGTCCCACATCGGTGGTTAATGAGATGGGTGGACTCTACACCCCAAAAGCTAGCTCAAAGAGAGGAGGATTGCCCAAGACCTAATTTAACATGGTATCAGAGCAGGGCCCGTCTCACCCGATGTTGGGGCCCCCAAAATCAAAATTGCCCACGCACCAGATGCTAAGCACTGGGTGTGAGGTGGGGTGTTAAAGAATGACAAAAAGTCCCACATCGATGGTTAATGAGATGAGTGGACTCCTTATAAGGCTTGAGCAATCCTCCTCCCTTTGAGCTAACTTTTGGAGTGTGAGTTAGGCCCAAGACCTAATTTAACAGTAATATTATTAAAAGGTTATCTATTCAAGGGTTTTTGCAAAGAAGACATTACACCATTGCTTCATCCACATCCACCACCCACCATTATCAACTACCATCGCTGCCACCACCCATGATTGTCAATACTACCACCATCCTCAGTCACAACTGCCACACTACCATCCACCACCCACAATTTACAACCACCATCCTCAGCCACAAACGTCAATCACTACAATCAACTGTCACAACCACTAGCCACAATTTATAATCATCACAACCAATCACCATTACCACAACAAATACCAATCACTATTGACAATCACCGCCATCAACCACCACTATATATCGTCAACCACCGCTACTGTCACTCACTACAATTCTCAGCCGCTACTACGAATTACCAACATAGACTACCATCGACCACTGTTAATCACTATTGCCAGCCAAAATCACCACTTGCTACTACCTACAACCACGATTATCAACCAACCACCATTCTCACAACTTGTTTGGATGGTAGTTACATATTGTTTCATGATGTATTTTTACTATATTGTTTGGTTAACACAACATTGAATAGATTTAATCGTTTTCGTCGTTTCGAATTGTCATGAATTATCAATTTCAAGGATAAAGTTATAATATTACAAAAAGTAGGATACGAGATATAATTACTAAAAAATAAATTGGATAAAGGATAATATTGGATTATTAAATACTTAGTGAGGGAAAAATTAAGGTGACGATACAATCACAACAAATAGGTAGTTATGGGACTTAAAATTTAAACAACAACCCAAGCAAATATTGTATTTAAGATAGCATTTCAATACAATCAGTAACAAACCATCCAAACAAGCTATCAGTCGGCACCCACAAACGTCATTGTTAACCATCTCCACCACCAACCATATAACATTTGAATTTATATTTGTTATTTTTTGAATAACGACATATTTTATACATTCAGATTTTGAGAAAACAACAATCTCAATTATTTACAATTTCAGATCTTAATATAACGTCTTAATCTTAATGCACATCTTAATATTTAGATGGTTATTCAGTTTCATACGTTTTAATCTTAGTAAATAAACGAGGCCTTAGTTCACAAGCACTATTTGAAGTCGTGATTTGCACTTAACACACATCCCACAATGTACTATCTTTGCTGCTGAAGCAACCCCCGAGGGCATGGTTGTTGGCTTAATTTGGGCCATAATTTAAGCTTAAGAATAATACTAGGACCAAAGGGCATTGGAAATCCACGAAACCATCACAATTATTAAAAAAAGGTCACACACCATCACTTAGGTAAGGGAAAAGATTATATATAAATGCCTCTTTGCATGTTTCACTTGGTTGGTAATTAGAAGAGCTTGTCTCACCCATGACGTGCTACAAAGAAGAGGTATACAGATCTGTTCAAAGTGCTACATGTGTGGACAGAAGACTGAAGTAAATGGTCATCTGTTTCTGCATTGCAAGATAGCTACAGATCTGTGGAACATGTTCGTTTGTATACTCGGGGTTAACTGGACAATGCCCAGAACCACTTTTGAGTCCTAACACACTGGCAAGGAATCGGAA
>NW_026037042.1:0-371 GCF_019186545.1 Solanum stenotomum
AATGCCTCCAAATCTTAAGCGCAAAAACCCCCGCCGCCAACTCTAAGTCATGAATGGGGTAGTTGTGCTCGTGCGACTTAAGTTGCCTCGACGCATAAGCAATAACGCGGCCCTGCTGCATCAGTACACAACCCAAACCAATGTCGGATGCGTCACAATAAACAGTAAACCCCTCGCCCTCAACTGGAAGAGTCAATATAGGAGCGGTGGTAAGCAACTCCTTAAGCCTCAGAAAGCTCCTCTCACACTCCTCCGACCACACAAACGGAACATCCTGGCGAGTCAACCGAGTCAAAGGCGCTGCTATAGTAGAAAATCCCTCAACAAAACGCCTATAGTAGCCTGCCAATTTGACGAAGCTACGAATCTCA
>NW_026037043.1:0-519 GCF_019186545.1 Solanum stenotomum
ATAGGATTTTAAGTTTAGGGTTTTTTCTAAGGCTTATTATTTTAAAGGGGTTTTTTTTTCCGGGTATTATAGTTGTAGGTGTTTAAATGGATTTTAGGGTTTAGGGTTTCTTAGGATTCCATATGGTTTGGGGTTTAAGGTTTTGCCCTATGATTTAGAGTTAAGCATTTAGAGTTTCTTAGGGTATATTATTTAGCGTTTAGGGTTTCTAAGGGTTTGGTTTTTTAAGGGTTTTTACGATTTAGGGGTTTGGGCTTCAGATTTTCTTGTGTTTTATTAGGTTTAGTGATATTTTTAGGTTTAGGGTTTGAAGGTGTTTAGGATTTCTATGATTTTTTAACGATTAAAGGGTTCTTAGATCTTAGGGGATTTTTAGGGTTTTGGGTTTTTAAAAGTTTAGGGCTTTAAAAGTTTTTTAGGGTTTTTTTTAATTTCTTAAAGTTTAGGGTTTGTTAGGGTTTAGCCCTAAGGTTTAGGCGCAAGGGTTTAAGGTTTCTTTGGGTATAAGGTCAAAGTTTT
>NW_026037044.1:0-633 GCF_019186545.1 Solanum stenotomum
AGAATAGGAATAGGAATAGAAATAGAAAGAGGAATACTAAATAGTATCCTACTTGGTAAAGAATTGTATTCTAGGGTCTATAAATAGGGTCTCAATGTAATAATGTAGACACAACAACAATTCAATAATATTCTTTTCTTATATTTCTCACAGTTTCAAAAGCCGAAACTGGGCAAAAACTTTACAATTGAGCTCTAAAATCCGCTAAGCTATCTACCTCCCCCACCAAATCCTGTTTACACCAAAAATACAGCAAGCTCAAACTATTCATCTTGATTTTTTGAGTGTTGTTAAGTTTCCCATCATGTGATCTTTCATTCCTTTGCCTCCACAATGTCCACCAAATGCAGGCTGGGATGCACTTCCACCAGTCTTCTTTGGATCTTCTTCTTCTGCCCACTCCTTCCCACTGTCTCAGCAAGTCTAAAGTAGTCTTGGGCATTACCCAGTTAACTCCAAGTATACATAAGAACCAGTCCCACAGATTTACAGCTGTTCTGCAGTGTAAGAAAAGATGACTGTTAACTTCTGCCTCTTCCCCACACATGTAACACCTTGAGCAAATCTGTATACCTCTTCTTTGTATCACTTCATAGGTTAGACAAGCTTTCCTGATTGCCAACCAAGTGAAAC
>NW_026037045.1:0-222 GCF_019186545.1 Solanum stenotomum
ATGGGTTTCGGAAGTTGGTCACATGGACAGCCTTGCTCAGGCTAAAAAGATCCTTCAAGGAATTGTTGAAAGCTGAATTTGTGATGTAAATTGTTATGTACACGTACGTGTCCATGGATTTTCTTCTTAACCATACATATATCTTGATGTCATTTCACAAAAAATATTCTGTTCAAACTCAGTTTCGACCATAATGATGTTTTGATTGTCAGATGATGTGTT
>NW_026037046.1:0-550 GCF_019186545.1 Solanum stenotomum
GCTTGTGGAATGATCTTTCCAACTCCACCTAGTTTGCACGATTTCGAGTTTGTATGAGCGAGTTAGGGCCATTGAAATTTGGGGCAGTTGACAGGGAGTCCGTCCGGAAATTTAAGGGCATTTTGGTCTTTTCACAAATCATTTCTTTTGAGGTTATATTGTTGTGTTAGGCTGTTTATGGATCATTTTTGTTCCATTTTAAAAGAGAGTAAGAGTTAGGGTTCTTGAGTGAAGAAGAGAAGAAGAGAGAAAGAAGAGAAGAAGAAGAGGAGATCAAGGAGATTCGTCAAGATCATCGTGGATTTTCGTCGGGGGTGATCCTTATCAAGGTATGTGAGTCTTTAGTGTGGGTTGATCCTTTTCCCCCACACACCAAGCTCATTTTTATGATTTGCGAAGAGATTGGATTTGTTGTTGAAGTTGTTAGTTGTTGTTGATGTTGTTAGTTGTGTTGTGGAAGTTATTGTTGGTTGTGGGACATGATTGGGTTGTGTATTTGAGTTGAAATCTATTGTATATTGTGGGATTTTATGATCCTTAGTGCTGGTTG
>NW_026037047.1:0-636 GCF_019186545.1 Solanum stenotomum
GCTTCCGTTAAAGTCCTTTGGAGAAATCCACAAGTTGAAAGTGCTACTTGGGAGGTCGAAGCGGACATGCAAAGGCGATATCCTTATCTTTTTCACTCCACTCAAGCTTAAGGTATTGATCTTAGCCCTTTATAAAATCTCAGGTCTTAAGTTCGGCCCTCATGTCATTGCATACATTCATGTTTAAGTTGACAAGTTCTTTGTGGTTTTACAACTATGTTGAGGTTTTTGAAATAATATGTAAGTGCATTGTTGCATCCTTATGTGGGCTGATATTGCCATGTTTGTGTCCCTCATGTACGTTTCTTCAACATACGGGGACGAATGTTCCCAAGGGGGAGATATTGAAACGACCCCAAAAATGCCCGAAAATGTGCTTCGGAAACACCTATAATTGTAATTTCCATATATCTCAAAATCCGTGCATGATTTCGGAAATTCGACTTCATATTCTTATTCAGGGGGTAAAATTGAGTGGGGGATGGGTCTAACCCGAATTTTAGAGCAACCGTATCAAAATTTGAAAATCGCAAAAAATGCGATTTTCAGGGTCAACTTTAAAGAGACATATCTCTTAGCACACAAGGAACTGGAAGGGCCGCTACCTAATAAATTAAAGCCCTTCGAGTTAGCTTT
>NW_026037048.1:0-409 GCF_019186545.1 Solanum stenotomum
GTTATCTGTAATGGTCAGTTCAATCTCTTTGTTCACGGAAGTGTAGTTGGGATTAACCCGATCCAACAACCCGTTAGCAATGTAGTACGTCTTATTTGTCTTCAAGAAGTCTTTCCATGTGTCGATATGCTTGTTAAATAGCGTTGCTTGCAACTTTGTCCCCTAGTATTGATATAAGCGATATGTGATGTCATTAGAGAAGTAAAACGGGAATAAATGGGAACGATAACATATAAGCTGAGCAAAAGTGTTACCTCGTCGTCCACTAATATTACAGTTTGGAAAGTCCCTTCATGGCGAGTATTGTTGTACGAAATTACAGAACCCTTGCGAATAACTAATACTCGCATTACCCAATCAACAGAGTGTTTTGGTATCTTATTGATGGGGACACTCTGCTTTGATAGTT
>NW_026037049.1:0-547 GCF_019186545.1 Solanum stenotomum
CTGGCTATTTGTCTGATCCACATAAAGCTTGATCTCAGACAGGCTATTTATTCACATATGGAGGTACGGCTATATCATGGCGTTCGATGAAGCAAACAATAGTTGCTACTTCTTCAAATCATGCAGAGATAATAGCCATTCATGAAGCCAGTCGAGAGTGTGTATGGTTGAGATCAATGACTCAACACATTTTGCAATTATGCGGTCTTTCTGTGCAAACAAAGACTCCAACAATATTGTATGAAGATAATGCTGCTTGTATAGCTCAATTAAAGGGAGGATATATCAAAGGAGACCGAACAAAGCATATTTCACCTAAGTTCTTTTTCACACATGATCTTCAACAAAATGGTGAGATAAATGTTCAACAGATTCGTTCGAGTGATAATCTTGCAGATTTATTCACTAAGGCATTGCCAACGTCAACATTTGAGAAGCTAAGATATAAGATTGGAATGCGTCGTCTCCGAGATATCAAATAAAGTTTTCATCAGGGGGAGTAAAATACGAGTTGTACTTTTTTTTCCTTAGCCAAGGTTTTGTCCCA
>NW_026037050.1:0-3184 GCF_019186545.1 Solanum stenotomum
TTGTAGGCCTTGAATCCGAAATTGCCCTTGTCCCTTTTCCCTCCAACATGAACCCTAGTTTCCCTTATATATAGTTCCATCTTCCTCACTGTAAAGGGGGTTACGATTTTTGGTTGAAAAAATATAAATACAAGAAGACGTACAAGGAAAAATCAGTAGTTATACTCAAGCTAGAATCGATAAAAGATTTTCTTTGTGCTTGCCATTGGAAAAACTTGTCGGAATCTCGTCGTGGTAGTGAAGTTGCCGTCCCCCTGCTCGCTCTGTCCCAGTTCAGCTGCCCAGGAGAAGGTGACAACTTCGTCTTTATCTCATTTAGTTTCGTCTCTTTCTTTGTCTCGAATGTCTCTGTCTTATATGCCTAACGTGAGCTAAATACCGACGTTACGCTTTCTAAATGTTAAGTTGCTTTCATTCTATTATGTTTGGGAATCAGTTCGGGATTTGCTTTCCTTGGTGAATGTTTGCAATGCTCCTCACACTCTCTGTTTTCGATCAATTAAGCTTTATTCACTCTGGATTTTTCGAAAATTTGCTTTTGACTATAGTTTTGTTCTTTTGCACGTATGTTTGGAGGCCGGTGTTTGGTTTTATATCAGCCTAGTTTATATATCTTTTTCATTGGAACCTTTGACGCTATTGCCCCACTTGTCGGAGCAAGTTTCTTTTCTTGAACGTTTTCTTTAAAAAATAAAATGAAATGAAATGCATCTTTCCTCTTCTTAAGTTTGTTCCGTACTCTCTCGATTTTAGATGTTCCAGTTTCTATCTATTTAATAAGAGCATTAGTCTAACATGAGATTCCTTTAGTATTGCTAGTAGTTTTGCTCCTGCTTTCTGTCAATCGTCACTAGTATATATTTGGTCTTTTGACGTTCTCTTTGGCTTAATTTTGGTTTGAGTCAAAGGGTTAATGAATAAGATTTTATCATATTCTTTGTTATCTGAAAAAATGATTCTAAGTAGGTGTACTTTGAGATAAATGTTTAATAGTCATATTTAGTAGATGACATAATTTCTCACTGTTTCTTTTAAATCTCATCACTTAAAATTCTTACCTTTGCTATTTTAAGGATAATGATCACCTTGCTTTCATTGCTAGAAGTTATTATATGTTTGAAGTTAACCTTATCATGAGTGTTATTTTGTCCATATATACACATGTCATATTCTAAAACCTCCTTGCTTTGGTCTGCAAGTATTTGAATGACCACTTCACTTATTCTCATATATTTTCTTTTATTAATTCGTTGCTTTGTTCCATGACATTTTCCTCTATCTAATTTATGTCTCTTTTCTGTGGTTATGATGGTGTTGATCGAGTCCCTTGGGATTTCTCACTTCCTCTTGCATCTCTAAGATGAGCCATGAAGGCTCAATTTTTCTCCGTCGAGTCAGCCATCATGGCAAATTAAGGAAGCTGGTGTACGAGTTGAAAGCAGCAAAATAATGCTGGAAATTAAATTCTCAAGCTCCGAAAGGATCAAAAACAGGCTGATATACCTTCTTATACACCGATATACGGTCATAAAATATCATATACAGGGCAAAAACGTGAAAAATAAAGGTGAAAACGTGAAAATACCGAGTTAAGATGAAATTACAGGTTTGGGAGTCCGAGAACTAGTAGTATACGTGGTGTATACATCGAATATACATTTAGTGTATATCATGATCAAGGAGGATGGAAAGGGGGCCAAAAGCCCAATTTATTTCTTTTTTTGCAGGTTTAGCAGATTTGCGAATTTGGGCCTTTGGCCCAAATTCAATATGCCTTTCCTTTCCCTTTCCTATATATTTGATAGGGAAAATTGTATATAATGGCAAATTAATAATTCAAATTAAATGGTATAACCACACTTTGATTTAATTGTGTCCTGTAGCAAACTGTTTGCCAGCGTCTCTCTCCCTCAAACTCTCGCTCGCCACTCTCCTCTCTCGCTCACTCCCTCTGTGTTCTCCTCTCTCGCTTTATACACAGAAGTGTATAAATTGCGTTTCTGTTTGTATAAAGCGAGAGAAAATTGTATATACACATGCAAATACATATATATTCGTCCTATACACTTATAATTATACAATAAAAATATTCCCCTGCCCAGTTTTATGTTTGTATAATGAAATTATACAATTCTGAAGAGGAGCCAACGAATTATACAATTGCTCTTTTTGTATATATGTATAGCGAAATAGACAGCTTTTAATTGTATATGTATAGCGAATTATACATATATATGTTTGCTATGGAGCGCAATTATGCAAACTTTGCTATAACATACAAATATGATTTTTTTGTTTGCTATATGTGAAAGTTACTCTATTTGATATTGTATTTGACTAACGTTTTGATTATCTTATGATTTAACTTAATTAAATTCCTCAAGAATGGTCATTTCATTTTATTTTCGAATTAAAGTATATATATATATATATATATTTTATTACTTAGTTTTTTATTTTAATATTAGTCTTGTTGACATTTTATGAACCATTCCCTTTTAGAAAATTCCCCTTTAGTTCATCCCCCCTTAAGATAATAATAATAGATTAAAAAAAAAATAAAAAAAAATAGTCATAAATGAGTTCTTTTGCTTATTTAAAATCTCAAAAAAAAAAAAAATTATTAGTTAAAATAAATGACTTCTTTTACTTATTTATAATTTCAAAAAAAAAAATAAAATTTATTAGTTAAAATAAATGAGTCCTTTTTACCTAGTTAAAATTTCAAAGAGTTGGTTTAAATAGATGAGTTTTTTTACTTGGTTAGAATCTCAATAAAATTAGTTAAAATAAATTGAGTTCTTTTATTTAGTTAAAATTTTAAAATTAGTCAAAGTCATTAGGAGTTCTTTTACTTAGTTCAAATTTCAAAGTTAGTCAAATCACTTTTAGTCAAATCGCCGGTCAACCGCGAGTTAGCGGGCATTCCGAGGGCCTAACACCTTCTCAGAATGTACATTGAACTTCGAACCCATTTTCAATTGATTTTATCTGTTTAAATCTTTTGAAAACCGTAAGTATTTTTTCTTGATTTTTTACTAAAAATTAAGTGGCGACTCTGTCCTTTTGGAAACCCGATTTCTCTTAAACCATAAGTTTAATCGGTTTTTCGAAAACTAAGTCATTTTTTCCTTTTATATATTTTTAAATAAAACATTAGGGACCAATTTACAGGAACTCAGCG
>NW_026037051.1:0-494 GCF_019186545.1 Solanum stenotomum
GCTTAACTTCGGAGTTCTGATGGGATCCAGTGTGTTAGTGTTGGTATGATCGCATCCATCATTCGTAGCACTCTAAATTCTATTAAACACCTCTTTCCTCCCAACGCACTAGCCTGCCCCCTACCGACTTAGCCTTCACGCGCACCGACGCATGACGCTCACCGTCACGCCCATCCTCAACGCCCCCATCACCTGTCCTAACGACGTCGTTCCTCCAAAAAATAAATAAATATATGTTTTCAATTACACGATCGAATTTCGACAAAAAGGAGGGATGCAACACGAGGACTTCTCAGGGGGTCACCCATCCTAGTACTTCTCTCGCCCAAGCACGCTTAATTTCGAAGTTCTGATGGGATCCGGTGCGTTTATGCTGGTATGATCGCATCCATCATTCATAGCACTCTAAATTCTATTAAACACCTCCTTCCTCCGAACGCTCTAGCCTGCCCCCCGCCAACCTAGACTCCACTGCGCACCGACGCATGACGCCC
>NW_026037052.1:0-1331 GCF_019186545.1 Solanum stenotomum
GTGCAACCGCAAGGAGAAGTGACCAATGTTGAGTTCCAAGAGGCAATAAGGATGCTGAGTCAAGTTGTGACCAACCAAGCTGGGCAGCAGAGAGGAGCTCGGCAGGAAGAGGCTGCCACTTTAAGGATTCGAGAATTCTTGAGGATGAACCCTCCAAGTTTCACTAGTTCAAGCACTACTGAGGATCCAGAGAACTTCATTGAGGAGTTGAAGAAGGTATTTGAAGTGATGCATGTTGCTGATACTGTGAGAGTTGAGCTAGCTGCATATCAGATGAAAAATGTTGCTAGGACTTGGTTCGATCAGTGGAGAGAGGGTAGAGCTGAGGATGCACCACCTGCGAGCTGGGCCTGTTTTGAGGAAGCTTTCTTGGGGGGCTTCTTTCCCCGAGAATTGAAAAAGGCTAAGGTACGGGAATTTCTAACACTTAAGCAGGATTCTTTGAGTGTGCATGAGTATGGGTTCAAGTTCACCCAACTGTTTCTCTATGCTCCTGAAATGGTTGCGGACATGAGGGGTAGGATGAGTTTGTTTGTTGTTGGTTTGGGCCGTCTATCAAGCAAAGAGGGTCGGGCAGCAATGCTTATTGGGGACATGGACATTTCGAGGTTGATGGTCTATGTTCAGCAGTTAGAGGAAGAGAAACTAAGAGATAGGGATGAGTTCAAGAACAAGAGGGCTAAGATAGGGAATGAGTCTGGATAGCAGAGGAGTAATTCCAACCGGTCGTCTTTCCAACAGAAGCAAAAGGGACCTGCTCTATCATTTGCTAGTGCACGTGCACCTAAGAACAAGGGTGAGTACTATGGTCAGAATTCCAGAGCTAAACCTGCCTATTCTCAGGGCAGTATAGCGTAAGGGGGAAGTAAGCCTCCTGCCTGCGCCAAGTGTGGTAGGAACCACTCAGGTATTTGTCGTGAGGGCTCCACTGGTTGTTTCAAGTGTGGTCAGAGTGGGCATTTCATGCGAGAGTGTCCAAAGAACAAGCAGGCTAATGGGGGCAATAGAGCCCAATTTTCTGTAGCCGCTCCATCCAACAGAGCTGCACCTAGAGGAGCTACTTCCGGTACTGGCGGAGGAGCAAACCGCCTCTATGCGATCACTAGTCGCCAAGAGTAAGAGGATTCCCCAGATGTTGTCACTGGTATGATTCAAGCCTTTGACTTTACTGTTTATGCTTTGCTTGATCCAGGAGAAAGTTTATCTTTTGTATTCCATATGTTGCTATGAATTTTGATGTTATTCCTGAGCAACTTAGTGAACCATTCAGTGTTTCCACACCTGTTGGTGAGTCTATTCTAATAGAGAGAGTTTATCGTGATTGTCCTATT
>NW_026037053.1:0-673 GCF_019186545.1 Solanum stenotomum
TAACACAAACCGAAGTCAAGAATTAAAACCTAACTAACAAGGGAAAGCACACGAGTGTACAAAGAACTAACTAAAGTAATTTATAAGCTAACTACACCTAACTGGACCCCCATAAGCCCAGAAGGTACACTCGTGCGCAAGTTAAATAAAAACCCGAACGGACCCCCATAAGCCCGAGGAGTACCCAGAATAACTATAACTAAATAGAATTACATAAAAGAACCCAAGAACGAAGAACACGAATCAGAACCTCAACCCTAATTAGTAAAATCTGACAGTACGGAGGCCGGACCTCGAACCGAATGCTCAGCAGAAGTACCCAAGTAACCAATCACAAGTATCAAGTAATAGAGGCTGGAACTCTAACCGGATGCCCTATATAAGTATCTGGGCAATAGAGGCCGGAACTCTAACCGGATGCTCTATATAAGTATCTGGGCAATAGAGGCCGGACCTTAAACCGGATGCTCTATAAAGGTGCCAATGTAGCTGCTGAAAGAGTCCTAATCGATCCACACTCATAAATGTCCATGGAACGCCGTCCATACTTAGCCAATCAAAGTAAGTCCTTGGAACCAAATCGAAAATCCAATTCAAATCGCGAAGTAGAATTAGTGTCGCCGATGTAACTCGTGAAGTCGTATAATCGGGGAAAAATAAGGATAACTATAGT
>NW_026037054.1:0-757 GCF_019186545.1 Solanum stenotomum
TCCTAAGCTAGAAGAAAATTTATATTGTTATCTTGGTTCTTGGCTTCCCTAATAATTATTTCTATGCACTATTTATAGATGTAGAAAACCCTAAATAAAATAATTGAGTCCAAACAAATTAGGAATCCAAAACCAAAAGGAATTGGATTCCCCTTTTTTTTTTTCACGTGTAACTTCTTTTGATGTTGCTGCCTGATACGTGGACCATCAGGTAAGTTTTTCTTTCCTTATTTGCATATAAATTATATTAATATTATATTAACTTATTTCCATTAAGCTATCTGCTTGATTTCCTTCTTCAACTTTCCATCTATAATTCGTTTTAGCTTCAAACATCTCTAATTTTCCATCAATTTAATCCTACAAATAAAATACACAATTTAGCACAATCCATAAAATTTATGCTCATAAAGGACAAATATAAATACTAAATGTGAGGCAAATAATGATTAAAAATATGTATTTTGACCTCACATCAACACCCCACACTTAAACTTTTGTTCATCCTCGAGCAAACATTAAAGCTCATCCCCAAAAAAAATCATACTAGCAATGTCATCACTTTGGTTAATACAAACAATTAGGTCATATACCATTTTCAAAACATCACATAGATTTCTCAATCATTATGCAAGACATCCAAATAAACAACAAACTTCTAACCTCCTAACCTTAAGGAAGGACTTTGAACTCATGAAATTTAAGTTTGCTCACCTACTCTCATCAAACAAAGTTAATAAAATCACCTATCTATCAT
>NW_026037055.1:0-475 GCF_019186545.1 Solanum stenotomum
GTTGGAACCCTTGAAGTTAGAGAGTTTAAAGTTGGAAGAATGAAGGAGAAAAGTCGGGCTTCTTACATGAAACAAGTCCGTGTCGCGGACTTGTTCCCTCTGTGAACAAAATCTTCTCCGCGTCGCGGACAGGACGCGGACTCCACTGTTTTCAGACTTTATTCTCAAAAATGTTCTTAAGTTTGGTTGTTCCAAATCATTCCTAAATCATTCCTAAACACCATGGGGTCCTTCCAAACACCAATCAAGTCCTTGAATCCATAATTCAACTCAAGTGAAGTTAGTTTCCGATTCAAGTGAAGTCAAGCTTAGAAATTAAGTAAGTCCAAGCAAGTCTTTAAAGCTTTTTAAGAGTCTTCGTTGAACGTTTTAACTTCATTCTAAGGCTCAAGTTCCTAGTTAAGTATAGAGTTTCAAGTCAAGCAAAGAGTATATAGAGTTTCAAGCTAAGTCAAGAGTTTCGAGTTAAGTCAAG
>NW_026037056.1:0-475 GCF_019186545.1 Solanum stenotomum
AGATGCCGGGGTAGGAGCCTGAGGGGCTGGGCCCCGTGGTTGGCTTGATTAGCCATAGCTTGAGCAAATAAAGTAAGGGCATCCCGAAGATCCTCATTGGTCGGTTGCTCCTCGGGTGCGCGGGCTCGTCTTCCTCTTGTATTAGGCATGATCTAGCATAGCAAACAACAACCGTTAGGGAAGACCTTAATTCAACTCTACAGCATGACTTAGAACATGGAGAAGGGAAACATTTCCTAAAACGTCTCATAGCCTCCTACTCATAGTTATGGTGCACAACACAACCATGAATCGGACTCTAATCAACGCGGTGTGTTGGACTCCGAGGATCTATCAACCTGGCTCTGATACCAAGTTTGTCACGACCCAAGCCTAGGGCCTAGACGTGACCGGCGAATGGGGAACCCGAAGGAATCCCTAACAAGCCTCATAGCGTATCATTACATATCCTTGGTCGCGGAAGCAATTAAATGAC
>NW_026037057.1:0-233 GCF_019186545.1 Solanum stenotomum
TGTAACATCTCGCAATTTGAAATAACTATAGTCATTTCTTTTGAAAGAATAAAAATCTGGAAAATTGTTAAGCATGTTAAGTTGAGTTTTGGTCAACTTCAAACGACCATAACTTCTAGCTCATGATGATTTAGGTGTGTTTCCAGGTATCGTAGGAAAGATCTTGGAATAATCTTTCCAATGCCACCGAGTTTGCATGATTCCCAGTTCGTATGAGTGAGATATGCCCTTTG
>NW_026037058.1:0-232 GCF_019186545.1 Solanum stenotomum
AGTAGGGAATAGCCTTAACATACCTTTTCCGCTGAATTCACGTGACCTAACACCTTTTACTCATAACTCCCTCGATACTACAACAAGGTAGGACCATAATCAATACATAAAAATAAAAGATACCATGACAATACGATAAAAGATATGTATTTCCGTTGCAAATTGCTATTTGCTGCTTAT
Organism: Solanum stenotomum; assembly: GCF_019186545.1. NCBI lineage: Eukaryota > Viridiplantae > Streptophyta > Magnoliopsida > Solanales > Solanaceae > Solanum > Solanum stenotomum. The sequence goes on from NW_026037058.1 coordinate 181, forward strand.
AAAAGCTAGAGTCAATGAAAGAAAGGTCTTACTTCGATCTTAAGGTCGTAAT
>NW_026037059.1:0-280 GCF_019186545.1 Solanum stenotomum
GACACACTTGAGTGAGACAAGAAGTGATTGCCTATACAACCTCTTCAAGCACACTTAAGTGTTCCTCAAGATTACCTTAGATAAGGACATTTCCTTTACAACATAACATCAATAAACCACATAAGGGGACTTTCACATAATAGTCGTTAGACTTAGGAAACTCACTTTAGTATCTTCAAAGCCTACTCGTGCCATGTGTAGATAGCATTTCATACTACTACCTACACGTTGTAGAACCTATCTAATAACTAGAATGCACATCCCACATGATGGGAATAGG
>NW_026037060.1:0-280 GCF_019186545.1 Solanum stenotomum
AAAATACCGACCTCATGAGGTCGGTATTCTTATTTCATCTAATTACTATTAATTAAAGCGACATCCGGAGGTCGGTATTTTTATTTCATCTAATTACTTTTAAAAGCGACATCCGGAGGTCGGTTTGCGGAAAGCGGGAAAACCAAATTCCGACCTCTGGAGGTCGGAAATTTTCTCGGAAAAAATGAATTACAATAAAAACCGACCTCTTGATATCGGTATTAAAAAAATAAATAAATAACACTATTTTACTTTTTTTCAATAGGTTTTGTGTAAAATA
>NW_026037061.1:0-746 GCF_019186545.1 Solanum stenotomum
ATATCATCATCATCATAAGTGGTGGTTCTCTTGGGCTACCAAGGGTATTCCCGTCATTTCCTTCCTTAAAAGAGCTCCTACCAATACTACCAAACCTATAAAAAATGGCCACTTAGGGCTAATTAATATTTCTTTCTTTTAGCACTTTTTTTTTGCTCTCAAATGCTACCAAACCAATCAAAAATGGCCATGTAGGGCTAATTAATATTTCTTTCTTTTAGCACTTTTTTCATGGCCACGTAGGGCTTCATCATACTATATAAGTCGTGGTTCCCTTGGACTACCAAGAGTATTCCCGTCATTTTCATACTATATAAGTGGTGGTTCCCTTGGACTACCAAGGGTATTCCCGTCATTTCCTTCCTTAAAAGACCTCCTACCAATACTACCAAACCTATCAAAAATGGCCACGTAGGGCTAATTAATATTTCTTTCTTTTAGCACTTTTTTTTTGCTCTCAAATGCTACCAAACCAATCAAAAATGGCCACGCAGGGCTAATTAATATTTCTTTCTTTTAGCACTTTTTTTTTGCTCTCAAATACTACCAAACCAATCAAAAATGGCCACGTAGGGCTAATTAATATTGCTCGTGCCTTGCACGGGCACCCTTATCTAGTTTATATATAAGAGAGAGTTTATGATGGGACATTCTAATGTCCCATCATAAACTCTTTATATAATATATAATATATAATATAATAAATCATTTTTTCGACTATATAATATATATTTATTTTTCTACTA
>NW_026037062.1:0-342 GCF_019186545.1 Solanum stenotomum
AAAGTAAGAACCCTATTCTTCTTAATTTATCTTTGTGTTGCACTTGTATAGTTCGTTTCATGTTTGTTATTATTGTTTCTATTTTATGATCATTTGTAAAGTTACATTATTGGGTTTTCACATCAAATTTATTAGAAAAGTCATATATTTATTTTATAAGTATTTTCTTATTGGTTAAACCGAAAACCGAATCGTTAAGGATCAAAACCGATAAAAAATATCTTATTGGTTTAACATATTTAAAAAAACCGAAAACCGATAAATCGAACCAATAATACATAAAACTGAACCGAACCGACCGATGCACACCTCCAATGTATTTAACCAAATTAATCTTATTAA
>NW_026037063.1:0-857 GCF_019186545.1 Solanum stenotomum
GAATGAGATACGTAGGCGGCCTATATCGGCCTCGGTCGCTTTCTTTACAAAATTCCTACTTTTGTTAATCCTTGGGGGGAACTACGTTTGACCTGATTCTTGTCTCAACGGGATACGTAGGCGCCACAAGGGTTCGGTCATATCTCCCGTAAGATTTCTATTTCTCTTTACAATAGAAGCTGGGACAGAATTTTTGAGAGGGACTCAAAAATTCCCAAGAAGAAGATCTCTTCAACAAAGTTGGGACTGAAGTTACTTCGAGATTTGCAACTGGGACAGAATTTTTGAGAAGATCTCAAAAATTCCGTGATTTGCTTACCAACAGTTTGAGATAAGTCAAGATAGTTAACTGGGACAGAAATTTTTGAGGATGACCTCAAAAATTTCAATAAGATTCAGCGAGAGTTTAGAGCAACTTTCAATACTTCCCAACAAGTGATAAGACAGATCTCAAAACACCAACTCCGAATGATGTTCATTTAACTTGACGTGACATGACACTTAGCAGTGACTTTCTCCAAAACTACTTTTGAAAATCTATTTTCCTTAAAAAACTTTTCCTTCATGTTTCAATTATATTTGCATAAAAAAAAATGTTTTGTCTTATCTATCAAGAAGCGGGGAGATCGGAGAAATCAACCGAAGATAGCAAGACAAGGAGCAGACAACCGAAGAAATCGACACAGATCAGTTCATTTTGTAAAAAACTAACAATTTTTCTGTGGATGCAAGTCTATAGATTTGCCTCAAGATCGGCATATTCTTCCATTCAATGAATATGGAGAAGTCAAAAGGGCGAAGAGCTCCCCAAATTGACAACTTTTCTGTGGATGCAGGAAATATTTCGTGCTTCTTAT
>NW_026037063.1:2058-7364 GCF_019186545.1 Solanum stenotomum
ATCATATTGCAAATATGAGACACAAACTTTATTTGCTTCACGTCAAACCCGATAGAGTTGACGTCAAATATTCAAAGAGAACAATTACGTGTCAACACGGTAAAAGACACTGTCTCCCATTTGAATTGCATTTTTTATGCTAATGAGTTTATCTCAGTCTTTGTCGAGAGCATCCAAGAGGATGAATTCTCAAAACAAACCACAGGTGCGGACGACATCAAACAAGGATGCAGCACAACGTGGAACTTTTTCTTAGCAGCGAACTGGGACATAGTCCAAAGAGGAGTGTCAAACTCTTAGGACGCGAGCAGAGGATCGACTTCCACCACAGTCAAACCACACTCCTGTCAGAAGGCATATGGGTGTTTCTTAGGTTTGTCGATTTCAGTTTCGCATCCGGAAATTTTTTGTCTCTACCGGAAGCAACTTTCCAATCTGAGTGACAATGCACAAAAGAGCTTTGGAAATTATGTCCGTGTAAGTTCTTAATTATGGGTGTGAAGTGCACCACATTCATGGTTAAAAAGTTGCAAGCCTCCTCTTCATACTCGACTTACTTTGTCGCTTTTCTAAAACCAAAGGTGATCTAGCATAATAGATTTCCTTTTCAACCGATAGAGTCAAACTACAAGCAGTCTGATTCCCTGAGCAGAGGAATATGTAGGCAGAATCAGTGTTGAAAACTCGGCTGTATTCCAACACTCACTCCCAAATCTTATTCCCGATCATTCCGATCTCTTCATAATTCGATATCGGAATAACTTTTGAATTCTTTCAGAATCGTGCGGTAAATCAAACGTGTCGAACTACAAGTGGCCTGAATTCTCATATAGCCTGAAATGTGTAGGAAACCCACTTCCAGAGTTCGGCCATAATTCCTAAAGTCCGTACCAAATCCCTTTTCCAAAAGATGAAGGCGTGGTCGGTCAAAATTGGATTTGTCAATTTCATTTTCTTCGGATTTCTTGCATCAATCCTAGTAAAACGAGGGACAGTTGTTGACATTCAATTTTGGCCCTCCCCGATATGAATTCACGAGCTTCTCAATTTTCAAACGATTTAGAATAATTAGTTTTATAAAATTCAAATATTTCTCGAGGTTACTTTAAGTAAGTCTAGTCGATTTTTATAGTATTTCGTAATTATATGTATAATTAGTGTTTCTTGAATATTTGAAAACCGTCTCAAAAAGATTTTAATTTTAGTAATTACTTTACTAAATTAGTTTAGTTTAAATTAGGGCTATAATTTTGAATTATTTAGTTTATAATTAAATTAACTATTTTATTTTGTTAAGATTAAAAAGCTCATAAATTAATTATATTATTTCATCTTATTTTTGTCATCAACCGAGTTCGCCAATCTAATTCAACNTTTGTCATTTTTATAAATTTCGAAATAATAAATATGATATTTTATATAGTTATGTGTCTAATTAGTATATTTTATGAATGTTCGAAAATTGCCTCAAAACGATTTTAGTTTTATTTAAATATTGGGCTATTTGGTTTAAATTAATTAATAACTTATATTTCGAGTTAACTAGTTTATAATTAAGTTAATTATTATATAATTATGTGTCTAATTAGTATATTTTATAAATATTTGAAAATCATATCAAAAGATTTTTATTTCTTTTTAGCTAAGTGTTTTACTAACTTAGTTTAATTTAAATCATAATTACGATTTTGAATTAATTAGTTCATGTTTAAACCAATTATGTTATTATCAAGTTAATTATTTTATTTTGTTAAGAATAAGAAGCTCGTTAATTAATTAATATTAAATTCATCTTATTTATTTATTTATTTATATTTTTCAGCCACATTCTCCAAGTAAATCTAATTTGGTTAAATTCGTAATTGCAATTCTTTTGGCCAAATCCTCAATTTAAAATCTAGCCATTTCATTACAATTTTAACCCATTTCCCACCTTGCACCCAATTCTTTTCTTGAGACCAAACTTGGGCCTTACTTCCAAGATCAACAGCCCATTATTTTTACCTTAGCAGCAGCCCACATTCCCATTCCAATTCCCAGCCCAAATTCCATTCTAAAGAGACCCAACCCATCAATACATACGTACAGCAGCAGTACCAAACGACTTGGCCCCTATATGTCTTCTTCTTCGCGTACAGACGAGCAGTAACTCAGTACTGTTCCGGCAGTACGATCCCAGAAGCCAGGCACGCGTTTCTCCCCTTTCCTCTTTTGGAATGGGGAGAAAATTTCAGAAAAGGATGTCTCCCCCAAATCGGTGAAAGAATTCAAATTTTGAATTCGGGATTGACCCCAAATTTCTATCGGAATTCCCCCCAAAATCTACTCTTTTTTCCTATATAATCATCTCCTCTATTATTTTGAAGGGGGATTTTTTTTGGAAAAAATTGAGAATCAAAGGCGTGTGTTTTTTTAGTAGTGAACAAAAAAAAATTTCTATTTTCTTCTTAGCGTTTCTTCCTTATTGCTGAAAACTCTGTCGGAATCTTGGGAGTCCTCCGGAGTCGCTAGTGAAATCTCGCTATCCTCTGCTCGTCTTGTCCCAGAACGCTGCTCCGAAGAAGGTAACCTCTCCTCTTCCTAAATTCATTTTGTCATCCTAGCTGAGTTTAGATGAGTGTTATGTGAATTTAATTCATTGTGTGATTTGCTTTGGTGATTCCTATTTATGATCTGCTTCTGCTTCTTTATGAGAGACATGGCTATGTAATGTTTAAAAAATGGATAAGTTTGAGATCTTATTCCTAGCTACTGTTTTCTTTCCCTTCTTCCTCATAGTATAATGCATAACATCTAGGATATAAATCTATTCAAGTGTCATATGCCATTGTTGCTTTAATTTCATACTATTTTGAAAAAATAATAGGTTGATGCATCATACCAAATTTGCCAAGAATTTTCCCTCTTTTCATACCTTGCAAATATGTGATGGCTTGTTACGAGCTTAATTAATTTGCCTAACTTTAGATTGCTTTCTTTTATGTATTGTTCTTGTTATTATAGCATGGAGATGTGAGGCATTCTTGAGCTTTCTGTTTCTATTGTTTATTATCCGAAAGTCTCAAAAGTGCTCATTTAAATTCATTGTTTGGAAATCTGATGCTATTTTGAGTATTATGTCATGAGTGATCTAGTTAATCCAAACATGACTTTACGCTCTTATCTTAATATCTTATCCGATTAGGCATATTTGTGAGTGCTTAGCAGACTTAAAAAATATGGTTGGATGTCTTCATTGATTAACCTTAGTATTGTAAATGCTTCTTGTTTATTTGGCCTGCTCCTTTAGCTTAGATTGAGCTTTATAAAGGAAAATCTCAACCAAGCAATCATGTGTCCAACTCCAACTTACTTTGATTATTTCCAACTAAGCATAATTATGTTAGAACGTTTGGTTGATATTGTGTGAAATGCAGTTCATTGTTCTTCTCCTAGGTGATGAATATTTTTTTTTTAATCGAGTTTATTAGCCCATCTATAGATATTAATTTATTTTCTCTTCTTTCGGTGGATATGATCAATCCGAGTCCATTTTGGACTCTCCCTTGCATATTCTTGANTAGAACGTTTGGTTGATATTGTGTGAAATGCAGTTCATTGTTCTTCTCCTAGGTGATGAATATTTTTTTTTTAATCGAGTTTATTAGCCCATCTATAGATATTAATTTATTTTCTCTTCTTTCGGTGGATATGATCAATCCGAGTCCATTTTGGACTCTCCCTTGCATATTCTTGAGTTGTTTCGAGTCTGCCTTGTCAAAGGAAACTGTCGGACAGCAAGGGAAATAGGTGAACAGGTTCCGAAAAGCTGAAAACAGACCGAGATATGCATGTATACACCGATATACCTGGTGTATACACTGATATACGGGATTAAAAATGGAAATACAGGTTGCGGGGGTCAAAATAGGTTGTATACATTTGGTATACGGTTCAATATACAGGAAAATGGGCCGAAATGTGACCCGTATACATCGATATACACTTGGTATATACAGGTTCCCAAAGCCTAAGGAAATTTCAGCAGGCCCAAAATTTGGAGGATTTGGGCTACAGGCCCAAATTTGATATTTCCTTTCCCTCCCTTATTATTTATTTTGTTGATTGGCTAACATTTTATCTACTCTTATGGTTTAATTTAATTAAAATCCTCAAGATGGCCGTTTCATTTATATATATATATATATATATATATATGTAAATTAAAGTATTTTTGTTTTATACTTAGCTTTAACTTTATTTGTCTTGTCACTTAAATTATTTCCCCTTTTGAAAATTCCCCTTTAGTTCATTCCCCTTTAAAATAAATAAAGTGATAAAAATAATAATGGTAATAAATAAATAAGTTAAAATAAATTAGTTTTCTTACTAAGTTAAAATTTCAAAATAAATTAGTTTTCTTACTAAGTAAATTTCAAAAAAAAAATATATATATATATATATAGTTAATATAAATGAGTTCATTTAGTTAAAATTTCATAATTAGTTAAAATGAATGAGTTCTTTTACTTTATTAAACTTTCAAAATTAGTCAAAGTTGTGTGTTCTTTACGTAGTTGAATTTTAAAAAATATTTAGTTAAAATAAATGGGTTCTTTTACTTCGTTAAAACTTCAAAATTAGTCAAAAATCATTTTGGTCAAATCGCCGGTCAACCGCAAGTTAGCGGGCATTCTGAGGGCCTAACACCTTCTCGGAATGTATATTGAACTTCGAACCCGTTTTCAATTGATTTTATCTGTTTAAATCCATTGAAAACCCTTTAGTATTTTTTCTTGATTTTTTACTAAAAATTAAGTGGCGACTCTGTCCTTTTGGAAACCCGATTTCTCTTAAACCATAAGTTTAATCGGTTTTTTTTCAAAAACTCAGTCATTTTTCCTTTATTTATATTTTTAAATAAAACACCATCTCAGCAAGAACGGGAAATCTAGGTGAGTTTATTTTCCACCAAGACAAGATGTTGAAGTTCTTGCTTTCAACTTCATTTTCTTCAGCAAGATATTTTTGCAATTCTGTTTTGACAGTTGTTGTATTTTCAGCTTTATGTTTCATTAGATCACCCATAAATGTCCCTAAAGATCCTATCGATTGGACACTACTACCTGAACTTGAAAGCAGTGAACTAGTATTTTCAAATGAAAAACTAGATAAAGATGAAGAGTGTTGACTGCCTTTATCTTTAGAAAGGGACTTTACATATTCATCAAACAACAAATCCATGTAGTCTCTAACTCCATTCTCTAAAACTGGACCTTCTTTCCCAAACATCATTTGAAGTGCAAAGCCAACTGAAACAAACTTGT
>NW_026037063.1:8325-16017 GCF_019186545.1 Solanum stenotomum
AAAAGACCCCTTACTTGATATTTGCCGGGTTAAGAGGGACTAGACCATATGCTCCCGGTCGAGTCCTTAGACAACTGGGAGGGAAACAGGAGATTCCCCAAATTGCGAACATGAAGAAATTTGCAACCGATCATGAAAATGGACGAGTCTCTTATGCTGAAGACATACGTAGAACATGGAAGACCCGAAGGGTATTGGGTGAGCCGGTACCAAACAGATTTCGTCCAGAATGTTCTAAGGATTACAAAGAATGGTTGAAGAAGAGCCTCGCCGGAACTATTGAGCCTGGTCCAAATGTTCCCCATATTATTGCAGATGTTGGGGCCAAACATCAAATTCGACTTCATCGACTCCAAGAGAAGTATGACAAGAATGAGTTGGACCATCAACGCCGACATTCAGAGGACGCCAAAGTCATAACTCAATTAAAGCAAGAGTTACGAAGAGCCAGGCAATGCATGTCAGAACTAGATGATAACATGGAGCAACAGATTCAGTCGGTCGAAAGGTTCAGACATCAAGAAGGGGGTCGGTTGGCAAGAGATCACCTATGGGCGAACAGATATGCTATGTGGGAAGAGGTCAGCATCGCCAAGAGGGCCAGACTTGGTGAAGGATCAAGAGGAGCTTGAAGTTTGTTATCATCCCCTGCGTGGGATTGCTTTATTTGTACTTTGTTTTGTAATTTATTTTCCGAACTCTTTTCCCCAATTTTATGTTTGTCGAACATTTTTGAATGCTATTAATGAAATATTTTGGGGATAATGAATTGGCTTAAAAGAGACATATACATCCTTCAATTCGCTAAGCCTACCCTTGGCACAAAAGGGCCACATGCATGTTTAGGACGTGATATTTGTCTGTTTACTTGTGTGCTTTAACTGTTTATGTGATACGTTGCTTTGAATGAGGACACCATTAACCCACTCCTTTTCAAAAAATTTCCAAAAAGTCCTACAATGTCCAAATACAAGTCACTACCAAAATTCCACGAGTCTTGAGTTTCTCAGCCAGAAATAAAATCCTACTACCAAATCCTAAATGTTACTATATCATCTCAGGAAAGGTGAAATTGCTGATAAGATGGAAAAAGACAAGAATGTCGAAGTGAAAACGACTGAGGAGAGTCTAAGGATGAAACTGCGTCGACTCAAACAAGAGATTCGAGAGATGGGAGAAAAAAGAACAGAAGTAGAATTAGCAACCGCAGCTGCTCAAGCCAAAAGTGCAGCACTGGACGCAGAGTTAGCAGCTAAGATGACAAGATATGCTGTCATGAACGAGGAGACGATTGCTATGCGGAAGAAACATGATGCCTTCAACGATGATATAACCATGAGGCTTCTAAAACTACATGGAAAATACCCTTTCTTCAACCAAGAGGCCACCAACAGTGATCCCAGAGGCACTAGACCTGAAGCTACTGAAGAAGATACTGGGGGAGGAAATTGTCTATAGGCCTCCTCTTCAGGGACGGTGGAAGGAAGGGAATGAGAAAACCACCCGTGAAGCATATGAGTTTACCCTCCGTGGCTAATACAGCAGTCAGAGAAAGAAGCTTCGGTGAAGGCACCATCTATCTCTTAGGAGCTTTATTATCTGTTTTTCACTTTCCTTGTAATCACCAGAAATGAATGAATGAAAATGAAAATTTCCTTTGTATTCGAACTACGTAGGGCCTGAATTCTCCTTCGGAGATACGTAGGCAGCCTTTCAAGGCCCGGCCCCTATCTTTTTCCAATTTTCTTTTCCTTCTCTTTCATTCTACAAGGAAACATTGAGTTCAGATCAAAGGATGACTGAAGATGCAGCAAGAAGACCTTAGCTCAACGCAATCTAGCCTTCCTGAGTCACCAGCCCCAAAATAAAACGAGCAAATTCCTGCTTGTTCAAAAAATCAGTCCCCATTACTCGTGGGTTAATGTGTCCTCAGACAAAGCAACTTTTATGTGTTTGTTTGCTTTCTATGTGATATCTTGCATTATTCATCCATAACTAATACTGACAGATTTGCCTTTGAGTTGTTTTTCTCTACAGGTAGTTAGAACTGATCTGTGTTGATACACTGGCCGATCATCCCTATTTTACCAGATCAAAAGGGCCTACAGATTCCTTTCCCAGCCAAAATTCACAAAAGGGAAAAATAGCAATGAGCGATAACAACGAAGAACCTGGCCTTACTGATGTCGTGGTGGCTCAGCCAACCCTTGCAGATCAGAATGAACTGATCCTACAGTTGATGCAACAAATTGCTGAGATGAGGGTTGAGATGCAAAGAAGACATGATTTGCCTCCTCCGATTTTTGCTGTCAACACTCAACCAGACGGAAGGCCTCCAGTTCAAATTCCCCCTCCTAACGTGGAACAAGCTCAGAACCCGCCTTCAAGTCCTGCTCGCAATCCCTCTATCATTGACCTTACCACCCAAAACCCCCATTACGCCTCAGCCTCTTACCAAACACCACCCCCTCCTCAAGATACCAACCCCCAAGCACCACTCCCTTTCCCCAATACAAACCACCAAACTGGCCTACCCCCTCAAAGCCAAAATCTTAACTGCCCGCACATTTCCCTCAATTACCAAAATCAACATACCAACCCCCAGACTTTCCCTCAAAATTACCAAGCCACTCAAAATGCCCAAAGTCCCTCCATTGCTCCACCACTACCACAAAAAGCCATATTTCAAATACCCGTCCCCAACGAGCATGACGCCCATGGTTCGAAGCTCGACCACTATGAGGAGAGGGAGAGAGAGTGGAGGTCAAAGGAAAAGACCCCCAAGATAGATATGAAGGAGGAAATTAGAAAAGCCATGAAGGAGCTGAACTGCATTCCTGAGGTCGCCGGATTGAGCTATGAAGACCTGTGCATTCACCCGAATTTGGACCTCCCAGAAGGGTTCAAGGTGCCAAAATTCGACATCTTTGGAGGAACAGGGAACCCCTTGGCACACTTGAGGGCCTACTGTGACCAACTTGTAGGAGTTGGGAGAGACGAAGCTTTGTTAATGCGGCTTTTTAGCCGAAGTTTGAACGGAGAGGCTCTAGAATGGTTTACGTCTCATGAGACGAAACAGTGGTCTAGCTGGAACGCTTTGGCTAAGGATTTCGTCGAACGATTCGCCTACAATGTAGAGATCATTCCTGATCGTTACTCCTTGGAAAAGATGAAGTAGAAGTCGACTGAAAGTTATCGAGAATTCGCATATAGATGGCGAAAGGAGGCGGCTAGAGTTAGACCTCCCATGTCAGAAAAGGAAATTGTTGAAGTGTTTGTGCGGGTGCAGGAGCCCGAATATTATGACAGAATCATGTTGCTCGTTGGAGTAAAATTTGCTGAGATAGTCAAGGTAGGTGAGACTATCGAAGATGGATTGAGAACCGGGAAGATTGCCCGTGTTGCTGCCTCGCCCGAATCTTCGGGCTTGTTGAAGAAGAAAAGAGGGGACGTGTCCTCTATCTCTTATGAGGGGAGGAAGACCCCGAAGAAGTCATCATCATACCAAGGTCGCTCTCGACCTTCACAGAGTTTGTACCCGGCTTGTTACGCACAGGCTGATTACCAAAATGCCCCTCCCACCAGTTACCAAAATACCCCTCTTCCCAGCTATCAAAATACTCCCCCTCATAACTACCAAACTCCCCCTACCATCTACCAAACTCCCCATCCTGTTTACCAGACTCCATCTCATCACTATCGAAATGCCGCCCCCAACTGTGCCAATGTTCAAACAAATTACCAAACGCCTCCCCCAATGTACCAAACCCCAGCTCCACTTTACCAAAATACCCCATCGAACTACCAAGCTCCACAACCAAACTACCAAACCAACTCATATCCCAGATATCAAGCCCCCCGTCCAAACACCCCAAATTATCGTCAAATGCCTCCTCCTCAACAGGGCAATTACGATCCCCCCCGTCCTAGATTTGAGAAGAAGCCTGCTAGAACTTTCACTCCGCTTATTGAAAGCCGAACAAAGCTGTTCGAGCGATTAACTGCGGCAGGATATATTCATCCAGTGGGTCCCAAGCCGGTTGACACTAGCTCAAAGTTTTACAGACCTGATCAGATGTGCGCGTATCACTCCAATAGTGTTGGACATGATACCGAGGATTGTATCAACCTGAAGCATAAGATCCAAGACCTGATTGACCAGAATGTGGTCTCTCTTCAGACAGTCGCGCCCAATGTCAATAGTAATTCTTTGCCAAATCATGGAGGCGCCACTATCAATATGATAGAGACAGACGACGACTGGTGCGTGACGAAGGCAATAGTTTCGATTGCTCCTGATGAACTGGAAAGGGCTGTAGCTTCGTTGAGCATCAGAGAGAAGAAAGAGTTTGTAATTCTGACACCCGAGAAGGTTGTTGCCTTGGTACCGCGAGAAACTCTTACCCAACCAAAGTTTGTGATCTAAACGGCTGTTACCCAGGGTATGACCAGATCCGGCAGGTGCTACACACCGGAAGAGTTAGCTCAAGGAGGGCAGAAGAAGGACCAGACTAAAAGGTCGATTAGTGAAGCTGAAGCCGAGGAGTTCTGGAGAAAGATGCAGCCGAAAGATTATTCAATTGTGAAGCATTTAGAGAAGACACCAGCTCAGATTTCTGTATGGGCTTTGTTGATGAGCTCACAACTGCATAGGCAAGCGTTGATGAAGGCTTTGGATGATACTTATGTGCCTGTGGGTACTAACAGTGACAATTTAGCGGCCATGATAAACCAGGTCATCCGAGGACACCGAATCAGTTTCTGCGACGAAGAGCTACCATTTGAAGGGAGAATGCACAACAAAGCTCTGCACGTCACCTGTATGTGTCGAGACAAGATAATTAATCGCGTCTTGGTCGATGATGGATCCGGTCTTAATATTTGCCCACTTTCGACTTTGAGGCAGCTGAAATTCGATTTGGGAAAGCTTCACCAGAACCAAGTCAATGTGAGGGCCTTTGACGGAGTGCAAAGAGACACATTGGGTGCAGTAAACTTGGATATTCAGGTGGGTCCTGCGGATTTTAATGTGGAGTTCCAGGTGTTGGATATCAACACTAGTTACAACTTGCTTCTGGGAAGGCCGTTTATTCATATGGCTGGGGCTGTGTCTTCCACCCTTCACCAACTAATGAAGTTTGTTTGGAAGGACAAAGAATTGGTCATTTATGGTGAAAGGAGTCATTCCAATGGGTATGCACCGATCGTTGATGATGTCTCTCGAGGTTGTGATTTTTATGCGGTGGAGCTGGTAAATGCCACCGGTGATGACTTGGCTCCGCAACCTCCTATGCCTGCCGTGTACAAGATGATTGCTACTGTTATGCTCCAGAATGGTTACGAACCAGGCTTTGGATTGGGGAAACATTTCCAAGGAATCGTCGAGCCTATCAAAATTCCCTCCAAAGGAGCAAAGTTTGGTTTGGGATATGTCCCAACAGATGACGAAGCAGAGATGAAGAACAAGAATGTTGATCAAGCATTGGCCAGGCCAATTCCTCATCTGTATCAGTCATTCCCGGTGCGAGGATATGTCAATGATGATGGTCTCGGGGAAGGAATCTGTGGCCTTTTTGAGGAGATTGATGCGGTCATTGAGGAAGAGGCTAGGACATCAGGCATCCGTGACGCAGAGCCTGAGGAGCGATTGCAAAACTGGACTTCCACACCACTCCTGATTTCCCGCTCATCTGGGTAGAAAAGACATGCGTCTTTGTTTGTTTTAAAATCGGTGGTAGTTCGGAAGAGGCCCGAGACCCACCCTTTATGCAGTTTTATTTGTTTGAAGTTTTTAAATTCCCTTGTGATGTTTCAAAAGGCAAAATGCCCCTCGGCTATTGCTAAAGTTTGTGCTTGTCTTTCAATTTAAATGAAAAGCCTCTTTTATCGAATTTGTTTGTTTACTTATCTGCTTATATTTTACTTTCCTAACTTTGTTTGTTTATGATTTCAGTAATATTAATTTAAAACCTGCCAATGTCATGTCATGTCATGAACCGAGTGAACAAAATGAGGCAGGTGATGGTGAGTGCGAGGAACACGGAGAAGAAAATGAGGTTCCCGAACATGTTGCTGAAGAGTTTCAACAACTCGAGAATCAACACAAGCCAAATTTGGAAGAAACCGAAACTGTGAATCTCGGAGATGAGGAATGTGTTAAAGAAGTAAGAATCAGTGTCCATCTGACAGAAGCTCAAAGAAGAGACCTGATTCGTTTGCTCGGGGAGTACATTGATGTATTTGCCTGGTCTTATAAAGATATGCCAGGGCTGAGCACGAATATGGTGTCCCACAAGTTGCCGATCAATCCAGATTTCAGTCCAGTAAAACAAAAGACTCGGAAGGTCAAGCCTGAGTTGAGTTTGAAGATCAAAGAGGAGATTACAAAGCAGATTGAGTCTCAAGTAGTGGAAGTGACGCAGTATCCGACTTGGTTAGCCAATGTTGTTCCGGTTGCCAAGAAAGACGGAAAGATCAGAATTTGTGTCGACTACAGAGATCTCAACAAAGCTAGCCCGAAAGATAATTTTCCATTACCAAATATTCACATTCTTATTGATAACTGTGCTAAGCATGAGATGCAGTCATTTGTGGATTGTTATGCGGGTTATCACCAGATCCTGATGGATGAAGAAGATGCAGAAAAGACAGCTTTCATTACGCCTTGGGGTGTATATCATTATCGGGTGATGCCTTTTGGTCTCAAAAATGCCGGTGCTACTTACATGAGGGCTATGACGACCATTTTTCAAGATATGATTCACAAGGAGATCGAGGTGTATGTAGATGATGTCATAATCAAGTCCCGCGAGAGTTCGGATCACTTGACACACTTGAGAAAATTCTTTGATCGTCTACGCCGATATAATTTGAAGTTAAATCCCGCCAAATGTGCTTTTGGAGTGCCAGCTGGCAAATTGTTGGGATTTATAGTCAGCAGGAGGGGCATTGAGCTTGACCCTTCCAAGATCAAGGCAATCCAAAAATTACCTCTTCCAAAGACCAAGAAAGAGGTGATGAGTTTTTTGGGAAGGTTGAACTATATCAGTTGATTTATAGCTCAATCCACGGTGGTGTGTGAGCCCATCTTTAAGTTATTGAAAAAAGATGCCTCGACCAAGTGGACCGGAGAATGTCAAACTGCTTTTGATGCCATCAAGAACTATTTGTCCAATCCGCCGGTGTTGGTCCCTCCGCGAGAAGGGAGTCCGTTATTGCTATATTTATCTGTCTCAGATAATGCACTGGGATGCGTGCTTGGTCAACATGATGAAACTGGAAAGAAAGAGCGAGCTATTTATTACTTTTGCAAAAAGTTCACTCCATATGAGGCTCGTTACACTCTTTTGGAGAGAACATGCTGTGCTTTGACTTGGATCGCTCAAAAGTTGAGACATTATTTGTCTTCTTATACCACATACCTTATTTCCAGGATAGACCCGTTGAAATATATTTTCCAGAAAGCAATGCCGACCGGGAAGTTGGCTAAATGGCAAATGCTTTTGAGTGAGTTTGACATTGTGTATGTGACTCAGAAGGCGATAAAGGCGCAAGCCTTGGCTGATCATCTTGCAGAAAATCCAGTTGATGAAGAGTATGAACCGCTCAAGACTTATTTTCCTGACGAGGAAGTTTCATTCGTGGGTGAAGATATTTCTGAAGCATACCCGGGTTGGAGAGTGTTCTTTGATG
>NW_026037064.1:0-358 GCF_019186545.1 Solanum stenotomum
GGTGATATTTAAGGCGTTCATGATGGTGTATTATTTCGGGCATGGTGACTGATCTTGACCATGATATTGGCGAATACCACATATGATCGAGAAGATAGTACCTATAATCACATGAAAAGCCTTCCTTCCAGAGTTCCCAAACTGAAAAAATAGTAAGCATAGACGTGACGTAGCTCCTTTCCCTAATATGAACCTTGAGTCATCTAAGCCTTTCTAACTTGGCCTGTCCCGGTCGCCACAGGCGCTGACCTCTCCGCCACCAGCACAAGTGAATAAGAAAGGATCACATCGCCAAAGGTGGCGGTATCACCATCTACAGGTCGAGTCATAAGATCTAAAGTGCAAATACTCGACGCCG
>NW_026037065.1:0-358 GCF_019186545.1 Solanum stenotomum
AAGCAAATCCTAATGTAAAAAGGAGAAAAAGTCATCTCATTTGTCAAATCAAAATCTAATTGTCCAATTTTAAGCAAATCAATTTTTTACTTGATTCCTCAGTTGAAAAAGTTTCTTTTCCTTTTATATGAAAATAATGGAGATACTTTTTTAAAAATAAATAAATATTAGTAGTACTTGTTAAATATTTTTTATAAAAAAGAAATATCATAATTCTATTATTGCTGAGGAATGGGACCCACACCAACATGGGTTGTGGTGAAATGCAGTAAATGTTTAGCCCTTAACCGGTTCGAGCCCTGGGTATGAAAAAAAATCTTGTTGGGCGTGATCTGGATTTACTCGGAGCTCCAATATG
>NW_026037066.1:0-358 GCF_019186545.1 Solanum stenotomum
AGAGGAATTTTTAGGTTCAGGGTTTTAATGGGTTTTTAGGATTTTAATGGTTGTTTACGATTAAAGGGTTCTTAGTGATTAGGGTTTTTATAGTATAGGGTTTTAGGGGTTCCCAAAGGTGTTTCTTTTTTTTTAGAGTATTTAAGGTTTCAGAGGGTTTAGGGTATTATGGTTTATTAGGTATAAGAATTCTTATGGTTTAAGGTTTAGGGCTTAAGTTTTTGTAGAATTTTTTTAGGTTTAGGGTTCTAAACGGTTTGTTGAAGATTTTAAGATTTTTTTTACAGTTTAGGGGTTCTTAGGGATTAAGATTTCTATGGTTTTAGGGTATAGCATTTCTTTTAAATGATTTTTAGGG
>NW_026037067.1:0-220 GCF_019186545.1 Solanum stenotomum
TTAGGGATTTATGGTTAGGGTTTAAGGGATATGATTTAGGGTTAGGGTTTAGGGTTATGGTTTTGGGTTTAGGGTTTAGGTGTTTAGGGTTTAGGGTTTTGGGGTTAGGGTTTAGGGGGTTAGGTGTTAGGGGTTACGGTTCAGGGTTTAGGGTTTTTGGTTTAGTGTTTAGGGTTTAGGGTTTATGGTTTCTGGTTTATGGTTTAGGGTTTAGGGTTTA
>NW_026037068.1:0-1038 GCF_019186545.1 Solanum stenotomum
ATTTATTTTTGTGACATTTAGGGAAATGTCAATTAGGAATTGACGACATTTATTTTGTGACATTTAGGTAAAAGTGGATAAGAAATTTGTGACATTTACGAAATACTACTTAAATTACTAACATTTAGATAAATGTTGATAAGAGTTTCTCTGCGACATTTACTTGGGGCTAATATAAAATGTTGCACTCAAATATTTGACATTTTAACCAATGTCAACAAATAAAACGTCAAATGTTGCAAAATTTATTGACATTTACATAAAATTTTGCAAATTGTCGTAAAAAGTAGTGACATTTAAATAAAATTTTGCAAAATGTCATTGAAATTTTCTTTATTTAGATTAATTTCACCACCAAATTTCTAAAATATCAATAATAAACCTCTATGTAATTTTTTAGGAAACAAACTTAAAGTAAACGTAAAGCAAATGTATTTTAAATATTATAATCAATGAGCAAAGTAGCAATATATTAAGTGTTCGGTAAAAGTTAAATGATCTCAAATCAAATAATCTGTTCTAAAAAATAAAAAAAATTGAAATCGTTAATTCCCTTAATTTCTCGAATAAATTCTGTAATGGCATGGTGAAACCATCAATCCACAAGTCAAGCATCTGGTTGCTAGTAATTGTTCATCTCAGTTCCCTTTAAAAACTCTACACAACAAATTTACATAATCAAGAAGTATAAATTTAATATAACTACATATATATGAATTTAATAATTGATCACCTCAAACTTACGCACTTCTTTTTTCTTTTGCCAACTGCACTATTTTCCGTCTTTTGGGTCATGTTATCCTGAGAAAAAATATTAAATTTGTCACTTTAATAGTTTACAAAATACAAAACTTAACAAATTAATTGGAGGGGTAAACGGCTAAATGAAGTTATCCCTTATACTAATATAAAATAATTAAAATAGATTTAATAATAAGCTGCTCAAAAGGAACATGAGAAGTAAAAAATGATGGCATCTAAGAGATTAATAACAAGGACAATGTGCTTTTATCTAAACAAAATCATGCAAAAAATGAC
>NW_026037069.1:0-1635 GCF_019186545.1 Solanum stenotomum
ATTGGACTATTTTCAGCTATTATGCAATCAAAATGCAATTACCTGGAAGAACAAAAAGATTTGTTATGCCTAATACCTTCAGTTTGATTAGTATCTGCCTTAGTTCGATCCTCTCCAATCAACATGAAGAGGGGCCTCGTGGAAACTTCTCCAATATATTAGCTATTATCTTACAAATTTTGTTGATTTCTACACTCTTTTCCAACACATCAATATTGACTAGAATGGCAAACATACGACTCAATGGAACTGATGGTCTAAAGTGAAAATGCAGTTTCAAATTATTTAATAAACGGAAAAACAAGTCTAGATATGTCTAGCTAGATATGCCCTTCATTGATAGTTTATCTTAAATATATTTTCACGGTTCTATAGTTGGTCCAAATATGCCCTTCAGTAATTTAAGGGCATATTTGAACCAATTGGTTACAAATAACTAGTAATAACTCAAAACTAAAATCTTTGTAATTCACTATTCATAGATTTAAGGGGAAAAATAAGTCATCTTAAAATCAAAGACCAAGACTCACAAAAACATGATGAACATATACAGTTGATGGACTTAGGGCCTCCAACTGTATAAGACAAATCAATTGGCTGCTCCCCATTGTCTCACTTGCTGACGTTGATTTGCAATATGCAAGACAGGCCTTTGATAATATCATAGGTTACGAAGAGGATGGAAGAGGGAGCGAGGTAAACATTGATCTCATTTCATATCATTAAAATAACTCAACTCTTACATAATCACATTACAAGGGAGTCTATATAGGTGCTGAAGAATAATTCTAAACATAAATTTACTAAATAGTTTCACACACACACGATGTACTTTCCTACATTAAAATCAACAAATCCATGCACCTAGATCCTTTAGTTTTCAAATACTAAGGAGTAACGAGCAGAAACATAACACGAAGTAAATGATAGTCCTAGTGACCTTGATTTGTCTGCAAGGTTGAACAATTACGAATTGTAACTTGGAAATGGTCAAAATGGCCCCGTTAGTGGAAAGATAGAACCCCACCCCACTATTTTTGTAGAAAACATTTTCCTTTCTACCGAACATGCGAACACACCCTTAGAAGAAGTTTGTTTGAGGGCCCTCTGTGTATTGACTGGGCAAAGATTAAGATATTGTGCAGAGTGGAACAATTCCAAATTAATTGTTAGTAACAATTAGACTGCGACCGATCTAACGTTCTCTAATAGACAATGGGCTGCACTGTTCTACGTTATGTTTCTGAAATAGTTTCAATCTAATAAGGAATTATGAAAAACACACATTGGCCTTTTGTCACGATCCAAATTAGATCCATGACTGGCGCTAAGGGGAAAGAATCCCAAAGCAAGCCTTAACATAAATCTACAAAAAATCGGGCAGAGTTTCCTTTGTTTTGGGCCTATACAATTTTTTCCTGTCTTAGAAAGCAACAATACAGCTAATAACATCTCCATCTCATGACCCAATATCCATCAACAATTCAATCACCCCATAATTATACCAATTCTTCTCCAATTATGAAAAGAAGTTTAAAACTAGCCACTTGACTACAATATGAAGGAATAATTATGACTCTAATTAAGGACTGACAATGGAACGACTCTAAAGCTTTACAGTTTATTTCATGGTAT
>NW_026037070.1:0-209 GCF_019186545.1 Solanum stenotomum
GGCGGCCGATATTATCCTCCACATGGTAGTGGATATAAACCCCCACATGGTGATTATAACAACGCATATAAACCTCCACATGGTGAATATAACAACGGATATAAATATCCTGGGTGGGGATATAACACTCCACGTGATGGATATAATCCTCCCGGTGATGAATATAGGCCCCTACATGGTAAATATAACAATGGATATAAGTCTCCCGG
>NW_026037071.1:0-209 GCF_019186545.1 Solanum stenotomum
AGTTGAAGATTCCCCTTATTACCCTTAGTGGAAAAGGTTCAATGATATGATGATTGCTTGGATCACTAGCTCCTTATCTAGGAACATTTCTAATTTTCTACTAGTGTTTTAAGGTATATGACACTAATAGGGAAACTTTGTTGGAAATTAATGAGAGATTTTTGGCAATCAAACAGGTCTAAGTTCATCCAATTTCAAATGACATTGTT
>NW_026037072.1:0-231 GCF_019186545.1 Solanum stenotomum
ATTCTCACAGTCTAAATAAAAAAGTTTATTTGATATAAGTATTTTACTTTTTCAAATTCTCACTTACCCGACCTAACTTAGGACCATTAGAGATTACCTTTACATATCTCTAATTAAGGTCTTCACATTTAACCCCAGGCTAAAATAGCCTTGCCAAACTTAGCTTTGAGGACCACCACTAATAATAAATTTATTTTTTTAATGCCATAGATTAACTTCCATATACATAAT
>NW_026037073.1:0-850 GCF_019186545.1 Solanum stenotomum
TTGAGAATGATCTTGCACCAGCAATTGGGTGTCAAGGTGCACCATTGGTTGTTCTGACAGAGGATGAGCAGCGTAGGTATGAGAAATTTCGAAAGATGGACCCACCTCAGTTTCAGGGTGGGAAGAGTGAGGACGCTCATGAGTTTCTGACTACATGCCGAGAGTTGCTAGAGGTTGTTGGATTAGCTGAGTCACATGGGGTTCGGTATGCTACACTTCAGCTTCGTGGGCCAGTGAGAGAGTGGTGGAGAACTTATTCGGGGGTTTTGCCAGTTGGATCTCCTCCAGTGACTTGGGAGAGGTTTTCCAGTGCCTTTCATGACCGTTTTATCCCTTGGAGCGTGAGAGAGGAGAGTCGGTTGAGGTTTGAGAATCTGAGACAGGACAACTTATCAGTTACAGAGTATGAGGCCCGTTTTTGCCAGTTGTCTAGGCATGCTTTGGCCATTATTCCAAACGAGACAGAGAGGATCCGTAGATTCGTGAGGGGGCTGACTTTCTCTATCAGATCGGCTGTGTTTAGAGCATCTAGAGAGGGGGCTTCCTTCCAGTCCATTGTGAGTACCGCTAAAGAGGCGGAATTGATGGAGAGAGAAGAGTTTGGGGACCCTAAGAGAGTCCGTACAGCAGGTCAGTTTCATGGTGCCTCGTCTGGAGGCAGGGGATCACACAGAGGGAGTGGTTCCTTTCAGCAGCGAGGGCCCGTTCATGCATCTATGCCGACATCCGAGGGTGGTCAGATACCTCGGGGTTCTTATAGCGTGGGTCACGGTTNGTTCTTATAGCGTGGGTCACGGGAGTGGTTCCTTTCAGCAGCGAGTGCCCGTTCATGCATCTATGCCGACATCCG
>NW_026037074.1:0-338 GCF_019186545.1 Solanum stenotomum
CAGGACTCTACTAGACGTTAGCTCTGTCCAAATGAGACCGACGAACCTGGGCTCTGATACCAATTTGTCACGACCCGATTTAACAAGTCATGATGGCACCTACTATAACCCGCCAGCAGGTAAGCCAACCCGTAACCCGGAACAACAAGTAATGGGTCTGAGGGTAGAAATTAAACAAGAGTAGGCAAATAACAATATAAACAGGCGGACACAAACCAAAAACATATATACAAATAAAGATCCCTCCCAGAACCTGGAAGTCACTAGTACAGAGCTACTACAAAATGAGTACAAGTCCTAAAACCGGACTGCAGAGACTGGACTGTCTCGAAAGGAAA
>NW_026037075.1:0-288 GCF_019186545.1 Solanum stenotomum
AGTTGTAATTTTGAGAATTAACCAAAAAAAAATAAATCTCTGCCATCAAACAAAAATTGTAATTCACACAATTTTTAGTTGAAAATTACACTACTAACAATGCTAAAAATATTAATGATAGATCCTAAAAGGGTTTCTCTTGATCTTGCAATGGTTGACAGTAATCTAACTTTCATTTTTTCAAGCAGATTTTTTTTTCACATGGATGCTGGTGCTTCTTCAGCGGTACATTTGTACCTTTCAGAAAAAATAAAATAAAGTATGATTCAGGAGGAAAGTTTCGTTTAA
>NW_026037076.1:0-423 GCF_019186545.1 Solanum stenotomum
ATTCGTTTATTTATTATTGGTATTTTGAGTTTTCCTTTAGTGTATTTGCAATCTATGATATGTTCTCTTTGACTTACTACATAATATTCTTCTTTTTGTCGTTTAAACCAGTTTCTTACTGTTGGTATTTCGAATATTTTTGCTACGCTTAGATCTAATTCTTTTCCTTTTATTTGTTCAAAGACACTATTATCAAATATTATTTTTTGTTCTAAATGTTCTTCGTCTTGATGTTCTTCTCTATTTATTGTTTGTATATCTGCTTCAGTCATTTGTTATATTATAGAATTCATTATCTGTTTCTATTTCTATGTCATTGTCTATTTCATTTTCCGATAATTCATATATACTATCATTGCTTTCTAATTCATAATCTACGTATTCTATTTGTGTATATTTTACATCGTCTATTATTATTTCTGA
>NW_026037077.1:0-927 GCF_019186545.1 Solanum stenotomum
CACCTAATCAATCTTGAATTTAAAAAATCTAGTGTCATTGCATGATTTATAAATCTAGTGACACCTTCTGCAAATTCTGGAATCATACCCGCTCGACCAGGATTGTTTCTATTATACATCCAACTACGATCAGGATTCATCTACACAAACAATAATGATAATTTTAATTCCATCAACTAAATAACATTTGAATTTATTTAAACAACTTAACCACTTTCTAAGTCTAACTAGTTTTGACATATTTATTTTAACTTATTTAAACAACTTAACAACTTTAACTAGTTTAGTTTTGACTTAATTCGGACAACTAAATCCACCAACTAAACCACAATATTTATTTTAACTTATTTAAACAAACTTAACTTTTTAACTTTAACTACATTAGTTTTGACTTAATTCCAACAACTAAATTCACTAACTAAACCGACATTATTTATTTTAACTTATTTAAACAACTTAACCACTTTTGAACTTTAACTACATTAGTTTTGACTTAATTCCAACAACTAAATTCACTAACTAAATCGACATTATTTATTTTAACTTATATAAACAACATAACAACTTTAACTAGTTTAGTTTTGACTTAATACAACAACTAAATCCACCAACTAAATCACATTATTTATTTTAATTTATCTAAACAACTTAACAACTTTTTAACTTTAACTACATTAGTTTTGACTTAATTCCAACAACTAAATCCATCAACAAAACCACATTATTTAATTTGACTTATTTAAACAACTTTATAATTTTAACAACTTTCTAAAGCTAAGTGTCAACACTAAATAGACACAAATTGATCTTCCAAGAAAATCAATTTTGTCATCTATAGGATCAACTAGTGTTGATACTTATGCTTAACAAACACATTATTCCTAATTAAAGCTTAATAACAACACTAGATGGACACAAATCGATCTT
>NW_026037078.1:0-3059 GCF_019186545.1 Solanum stenotomum
GTTGTTTAGATAATTTGTTGAACTTTCTTAGAATAATAAGATCCTATAGTTCGTAGGACTTTTTAGGCTATTCTCATCTATTCTTCATAAAATCCTCAGCAAAAAACCCACGTGGAGCAGGAACACAACAATATAATGAGGAATCAAAGAATATTCACATTGACTCAAAAGTCTCCAAATCTGAAAAATCGTCAGAATCAGAGATTTACTTTTAATGGTATGATATAATAGGCAATAATGACTATGTGCACAGGAAGTATCAGGATTACTTGATTTGGAAAATCATATCTCTTTCCTATCACGATATGTATACACATTTTAAGATATTTTTAAGTTTACTAGTATACGTGTCTGCGCGTTGCGCGGTTAGTTGATATATATATATAATGTAACCTTAGTACAAAATATTACCTAATACCTATCAAACAGTGAAATATGATGAAAAAAATAAAATAATTTGTAACAGATGAAAATATCTTATTTAAACAACGTACAAAAATAATAGCAGGCAAACAATTAAGTAGAAAGAAAAGAGGGTGAAGAAATAATTATTGCAAAAAATCAGTATTACAGAGATACTCTTGTAATAAACTTCTTATTAATGTCATCACTACTATAGTGTAATAATTGAAAGTCTAAAATATCAAAATATATTATGGGTAAAGTTTATATAAACATCTTAAATTTCAAACTAACCAATGAAATTAATATATAAAAGCGCAATGATTACCTAATATGTTAGTATATGTGTCCACGCGATGCGCGAATAATACTGAAACTATTAATGAAACGTACTCACCTTCATTCCAATAATCAAATCTATTCAAATAGATCGATAACGAATCATGTAAGTATCAAATAATTTTTTTTGTGTCACGTTTTTATTTTCATTAAATTGTTCACGATTTTAAAATTAAATTGTCATATTTATTTTTATTGATTTATTAATAATTTGCACGATTGAAATAAAAATAATTGAGCGTACATGCAACCTCCTTAAATAAGAATCAATTGAAATTCAATTTTATCTTCAATTCAAATTTTAGAAGATCAATATGTAACTTTCAATTCAAATTAAAAAAAAAACATTTAACACTAATTTAATTAACTAATTTTAAGCAAATATTATCCTATCTAAATAGTTTTTTAAATAAAATTTATTCTTTTATAGTTTCAATTTACAACTATAAAAATTATTTCAAACAAAATATTTTTGTTTAGTTAAATTTACCCATACACGTAAATTAATTTTAATAAACATAAATTAGGAACTTTAACCTAAATTTAAATGCCAATTGAACTAATAAATCACATAAAATGGATCATTTTAATATTTACTTTAAAAATGAACAGAAAAAGGCTAGATTATAAAAATAAAAAGAAAATAGCATATGAACGAACTAATTATCATAGTAGTAATTTATATACTTGAAATATTGAAAGATGACATACATGATCCACTGACATGAAATTATTCAGAATTCATCCATTTCTCTATCATCAGTTTCTTTTTCTTCCTCGTCGCATTGGAGAGGTGGTGATCCCTTCAAATTTCAATCATAAAAAATAATTGCAGACCAAACAATTTAGATAGAGGGCATATATAAACATACAATAAATTAATATATTAACTCTTTCTTTTATGATCTTAGTGAGTACAATCATATTTTTGTTTGGATGTTATTTTTTCTTAACACATGTCTGAAATCCTATTTTTGAAGAGATGATTTTAAGAAGGTATGAATGATGAAGTTAAGAATTGTATTTTTTTTCAAAGNTTAATTTTAAATTTTAAATTAATTTGTTAGGTAGTTGATTTTGTGCATTTTTCAAGGATCCTCGTTTTATCTTCCTCTTTTCTTTTCTTTTTTGGATTGACAGTTGTTTTCTTTCTACTTTTTAAGATTTTTTTATTAATAAGTATATACTATTAGAAATTGGTTATTTTTAAGTTTATTGTATTTTTTTTGTTATTTTTTTCATTTGAATATTTTACTCTAAATATTTTGATTTTGAGTGAGAAAGTAGTACGTAGTGGAGTCATATTAATGTCTAGTTTTGGTTTGTTTTTCATTTGCTTCTTTATTATTTTTAAAATAATTAATAAACTTCAATCAATAGAGATAAGTATTCTAATTCTAATTATGATAAAAATCAGAGTCCAAATAACATAAACTTTAGCCACATGCACAATTAGTTATCTTTTAAAAAATAAAAAAATAAAAAAGCGTTATATTGACTATGGTAACTATCTTTAAAAATATTATGTTAAATAGTATATGTAGTTTTTTTTTATAAAAAAAAACGTTTTTAAATTTAACTGATTTGTAATTTGTAATTTAATTTTTTAGTTTTTAATTTTTTTAATTTTCATTTTTTTAATTAAATAATTGAGAAATTTTGTGGTGCTGACATGTGATACTTTTTACTTCTCCTATTATATATAAATATATAAATAGAAGATTATTAAAGATGATTTTTTCATAAATAATGAAGGTCTGATTATTATTATTAAATCACACGGGACTCCTTTTAACAATTAAGCATCATAAATATTTGATACTCCATAAAATACGCATGCCAATTAAATTTAAACCTTGCAAAAATATTTTTAAAATAATTAAAACGTAATTATAGAAGGTTAAAAAAATAAAATTTATGCATATCAGAAGGATATAAGGATATATTATATGACTTAAACATCACTACTTAAACATCACTAATGACCACACTTTTATTTTTGCAATCAACTATAAAATCCAAAATAATAGATGATGAGTTAAAATAATGTTATACATAAGCCAAAAAAATACATAAAATATCTAAAGAACTGAACAAAATTTAAATAAAATTTGAAGGAAAACACCTGAAAATAAAATTGACAGCGGAATGGATGTTTGTACATATAGTAATTTCGGTAGGCTTTTGAAGAAGAAGTGGGTGGGTTTGGTTTAGAAAAAGTGGGATAGTTTATTTATAGGATAATTGTAATGGAGTAAGAAGTCATTCATTATAAAAAGTTAATAAACCATTGATAAGAAGTTGTCATCAATTTGAAA
>NW_026037079.1:0-367 GCF_019186545.1 Solanum stenotomum
GAAAGCAATAAAACTTGGGAAATCACTGTCTTGCCACCAGGGAAGAAACCCATAGGTTGCAGATGGATCTATAAAGTCAAGTATAAGTCTACAGGTGAGGTTGAAAGGTTCAAAGCAAGGTTGGTTGCTAAGGGTTACAGTCAAATAGAAGGTATAGATTATAAAGAGACATTTTCACCTGTTGTTAAGATGGTAACAGTGAGGGCCATAGTGTCACTTGCAGCTTCAAAGCATTGGCATATTCATCAGATGGATGTCTTTAATGCTTTTCTTCAAGGTGATCTGGAGGATGAAATATACATGCAGCTTCCTCAGGGTTTTGTCAGTCAAGGGGAGAAAGTGTGTAGACTGACAAAGTCATTATATG
>NW_026037080.1:0-405 GCF_019186545.1 Solanum stenotomum
GAGAATCTCAACTGGTACATCCTCATAATAAAGGCTATCTTTCACGGCCACACTCTCTAATGGCACTATGGATGCTGGATCACCCACACACTTCTTCAAAAGAGAAATGTGAAAGACTGGATGCACTATTGCTAAGTCTGCTGGCAACTCTAACTCATAAGCCACTTTACCAATCCTTTTCAAGATCCGGTAAGGGCCTACATATCTGGGACTAAGCTTCCCTTTCTTGCCAAATCTCATCACCCCTTTCATAGGTGACACTTTTAGGAAAACCCAATCATCAACTTGGAACTCTAGTTCCCTTCTTCTCACATCTGCATAAGACTTCTGGCGACTCTGGGCAGTCTTAAGTCTATCTCTAATGAGTTGCACTTTCGCCATAGCATCAAGGACTGAATCTGGTCC
>NW_026037081.1:0-406 GCF_019186545.1 Solanum stenotomum
CAGTTCAGGTCTTATACCTTTGGCCGGATATAAGATGCTCTGGCAGAGTGAGGTCGATCGCTGTATCATCACTATAGCTCTTATGTGATGGTTGTCGGTTAGAGAAACTCCCACAGCAGTTATTGTATTTTTATACACAGAAATTATTGTATTTTATATACATCAGTTCAATTGTATTTCTATATACATCTCAGGCTTATTGTATCCTTGTATACACACAGAGTTTATAACATGTTTTAAACAGTCTTTCTTTATATCGCACTTGTTTTAAATTGCCTTATATTGAAAGAAGTCAGTCAGGTTGAGTTCAGTTATTCAAGAGTCGAGTATCTTTGAGTTAAGTATGTATCTTGAGTTGAGTATATATCTTGAGTTGAATATCTATCTTGAGTTGAGTATCTATCTT
>NW_026037082.1:0-463 GCF_019186545.1 Solanum stenotomum
TATGGCCGTTTGAAGTTTTCTAAATTCAGAGCCACCTTCAACCTTTAAGATGCTGAATTTCAAACGGCCGTAACTTTCGGCTCGAACGTCCGTTTGACGCAATCTTTTTTTTGAAACCTCGTATTTTTTCGAGATCTATATGAGGAACCCATCGCCCTTGTCTGAATTTCCTTTTATTTTTTTCATTATATTTCCGCTCGCGCATAAGAATCATTAAAACGCGTTTCTAGAAAATTGGCACGCGCAAACCGCATTTAGGCAGTTTGGTTGCGTAGATCTCAAAAAAATACGCGGATTCAAAAAAAAAATCGCCTGAAACGAACACCCGAGGCCCGAGTTATGGCCGTTTGAAGTTTCCTAAATTCGGAGCAACTTTCCACCTTTAAGATGCTGAATTTCAAACGGCCGTAACTTTCGGCTCGAACGTCCGTTTCACGCAATCTTTGTTTTGAAACCTCGTCTT
>NW_026037083.1:0-310 GCF_019186545.1 Solanum stenotomum
CGTTCCTCATATAGATCTCGAAAAAATATGATGTTTCACAAAAAAGATCGCGTCAAACGGACGTTCGAGCCGAAAGTTACGGCCGTTTGAAATTCAGCATCTTAAAGGTGGAAGGTGGCCTTGAATTTAGGAAACTTCAAACGGCCATAACTCGGGCCTCNNNACTCGGGCCTCTGGTGTCCGTTTCAGGCGATTTTTTTTTGAATCCGCGTATTTTTTCGAGACCTACGCAACCAAACTGCCTAAAGGCGGTTTGTGCGTCCCGATTTTCCCAGAAACGCATTTGACTGATTCTTACGCGCGAACGGAA
>NW_026037084.1:0-379 GCF_019186545.1 Solanum stenotomum
TCGGCAAGTTGAGTTCATTCTACCACTGATACTATTAGATCAGTGGTCTTACATCAATTACCACATAGAAAACAGAACTTTCAAGCCCATTGTATATACCGAAGGTGGTTGAATTTGTGGAGTTCAGCTTCCGAACTCTGTACTCCTTCCTCAGACTAGAAGCACCATCATGGCTAGAGGAGTCGAACTCATTCGGCACCGCAATAATTTCTAGTTTCTTGGACTATCGACGTGCCCCACTTAGTGGGATTTCACTGGTATGTTGTTGTTGTTTGGACTATCGACGTGTTATCCTCGGTGCCTTTGGTGAGTCATCCTGTAGGCTAGGGTCGAATTCAGACCCACTGAGTTCATTATCAATGCGTTCTTCAATAACTTG
>NW_026037085.1:0-328 GCF_019186545.1 Solanum stenotomum
GTTTGCTATAATGCACAATTTTCCCTATAAAATAATACTCATTTTGTCTCTTTTTCCTTGTCCACTATACTATTTTGGAATGTCCAATGACACTTGTCATGTTTATAAAATTAATGAATTACTATTTTGTATCTATTTTACCCTTGCTATTAAATACTATTCATTTTATAATGTTTAGATGACTTATATTTAATAAGGATAATTTGATAAAATTATTCCTATTATTTTATTATCTCTTATCTCTATATCAAATCAATAGGGAACAACTATTATTGGCGATAACAATATGTAACAATCATCCGAACATAGTGTAAATTGATTATTACAA
>NW_026037086.1:0-1793 GCF_019186545.1 Solanum stenotomum
TGATGGTCATTGTATGGCAATTACTACCGAGGAGGTAAGCAAACCATAGATCCACTTATGCCGTCTGTGGTGGATACCAAGATTAGAAAAGAAGATGATGTGGTGGAAGTCAGAGAGGAATCGGAGGTGGTAACAGAACAAGAAGTGGAAATACCTTAGAAAGTGATGCCCATACCTAGACCTCCCCCACCTTTTCCTCAAAGGTTAGTGAAGAAGACTGAAGATGGCAAATATCGTAGGTTTATCACTATGTTGAAGCAGCTTTCTATCAATTTCCCTTTGATAGAAGCTTTGGAGCAAATGCCTGGATATGCAAAATTCATGAAAGATATGGTGACAAAGAAAATGTCTGTGAGTTTTGAAGATGATGATAGATTGCAGCATTGTAGTGCTATTGCTACAAGATCTCTGGTGCAGAAGAAGGAAGACCCCGGTGCTTTCACGATCCCATGTACTATAGGGTTATTACACTTTGCTAAGGCATTGTGTGATCTTGGTGCCAGCATCAACCTCATGCCTTTATCTATTTACAAGAAGTTGGGTCTAGAGGATCCAAAGCCCACTGCAATACGGTTACTGATGGCTGATCGGACTGTCAAGAGGCCCATAGGTGTGCTCCATGATGTGCTAGTGAAAGTAGAGTCTTTCATCTTTCCGGAGGATTTTGTGATCCTTGACTGTAAGGTTGATTTTGAGGTTCCCATCATCCTTGGGAGACCATTTCTTGCCACAGGGCGTGCGTTGGTTGATATGGAAAAGGGACAGATGAAGTTTAGACTGAACAATGAAGAAGCAACTTTCAATATCTGTAGATCCATGAAGCAGAATGGTGAGCTACAAACAGTATCTGCTATAACTTACAGAGTAGAGAGTGGGTCAGAAGTGCAAATTGAAGAGCGATTAGGTGTTGAGGCCCTAGCAGCAGCCATGATGAATTTTGGTAGTGATGGTATTAAAGAATATGATGAGTTGGTAGCTGCACTTGATAAGTGTGAATACCGGTCCAAACCAAAGAAGTATGAGCTAGACATGAAGAATCGCGAGTCTCCACCCACAAGACCATCTATTGTGGAGGCACCGAAATTAGAGCTTAAAGCTCTACCACCGCACTTGAGGTATGTATATTTAGGCGAAGAGAATACTTTGCCGGTCATCATTGCAGCAGATTTGAATGCAAGGAAAGTAGAGTGTTTGGTGACTGTATTAAAGAAGTCCAAGCGAGCGATTGGGTGGACTATTACAGATATTATTGGGATTCCCCCCGGTATCTGTTCTCACAAAATCCAACTCATGCCAGATCATAAGCCCAGAGTTGAGCACCAGAGAAGATTAAATCCACCTATGCAAGAGGTAGTCAAAAAGGAGATCATCAAGTGGCTGGATGCGGGAGTTATTTATCCCATCTCAGATAGTAATTGGGTGTGTCCTGTGCAGTGTGTACCTAAAAAAGGTGGTATGACTGTGGTTCCAAATGAAAGAAATGAGCTTGTTCCAATGAGGCCTGTCACTGGATGGAGAGTTTGCATGGATTACGAAAGTTGAATGCGTGGACTGAGAAAGACCACTCCCCTATGCCATTCATGGATCAGATGTTAGATAGACTTGCAGGCAAGGGTTGGTATTGTTTTCTTGATGGGTATTCGGGCTACAATCAAATTTCTATAGCTCCAGAAGACCAAGAGAAGACCACCTTCACTTGCCCATATGGGACTTTTGCGTTCAAACGAATGACATTCGGATTGTGCAATGCTCCAGCGACCTTTTAGAGATGTATGATGTCTATATTTTCTGAT
>NW_026037087.1:0-354 GCF_019186545.1 Solanum stenotomum
TATAGTGTTGTGAGTTGACCAAGCCTAGAACGGGGGGTAGTAGGCTCGTATAACCGTATCGAGGGGTTGGTACCTTGGTTGCCTAGTACGGGGGTAGTAGGCCCGTATAACCATATCGAGGGGTTTGTACCTTGGTCCCTAGCTCGGGGGGTGGTAGGCCCGGGTAACCATATTGAGGGGTTTGTACCTCTTTCGCCTCTCCAAGGGGGTGGTAGGCCTTGAAAATACTATATTGATGGTCACTCACCACACATGTACTACGTCCCACTAAATATGATTTTTATGTAAGCATCATTATACATATCATTTCTCTAATGTGCTATCTACCGGGTATGATTATGCATTTTTCCTATG
>NW_026037088.1:0-354 GCF_019186545.1 Solanum stenotomum
AGGAAAGTGACATGACTTTGTTTTCGATAAAAAAAGGTGACATTACTTGCTATTCAATTGTTAGTAGCAATTTGTAACATTGCTGTTAAAATAATAAAATGAAAGCCATTGACATGTAAACGTTACATGATTATCTGCTTACGGATTGTTGCACATGCGAACATTTGAGTGAATGAAATAAGTGTTACAGGAACAGATGTTAGGAAAGTAATAACACTTTAAAACAACCGAATTCAATATTTTTAACACAAAAATAGATATATACGTAAAACAATAATACATACACATTTTGAAGCTGCAATTTCTAAAATATAATGATTGTTAAGTGGTAAAAACTTAATAAAATAAAATGTA
>NW_026037089.1:0-539 GCF_019186545.1 Solanum stenotomum
CCGACATTATTTATTTTAACTTATATAACAAACATAACAACTTTAACTAGTTTAGTTTTGACTTAATACAACAACTAAATCCACCAACTAAATCACATTATTTATTTTAATTTATCTAAACAACTTTTTAACTTTAACTACATTAGTTTTGACTTAATTCCAACAACTAAATCCATCAACAAAACCACATTATTTAATTTAACTTATTTAAACAACTTAACAATTTTATAACTTTAACAACTTAACAACTTTTTAAAGCTAAGTGTCAACACTAGATGAACACAAATCGATCTTCCAAGAAAATCAATTTTGTCATCTATAGGATCAACTAGTGTTGATACTTATGCTTAACAAACACATTATTCCTAAATTAAAGCTTAATAGTAACACTAGATGGACACAAATCGATCTTGCAAGAAAATCAATTTTGTCATCAATAGGATCAACTAGCGTTGATACTTATGTTTAACAAACACATTATTCCGAAATTAAAGCTTAATAGCAACACCAAAATGGACACAAATCGATCTTGCAAGAAA
>NW_026037090.1:0-552 GCF_019186545.1 Solanum stenotomum
TATTGGAAGTGGGACCCATTTTTTATCAAAATGACCTCTGATGGAAATTTTGACTGCGCCGTTGAGTCTGGAATATCGAATTTGGTATGGTTGCATATCTCGTTTGCGTGCACGGGGTTCCGAACGAGTTCGGAGCACCCCGTCGGGATTTTAAGTTTTGGAAATGTTGCAGATTTTCTGCAATAAATTGCAGAAAATCAGCAACATATTCCCAAGCTTAAACCCTCATATCTCTCTCATCTCTCAACCGATTTGGGTGATCCAAAAGGCAAAGTTGTGAGATTTTTTGAGGACAACGCGTTGGTGAGCTCGGATAGTGATTTGGGGTCTGCGTTTGAGGTAAATTTCGTGAAATACCTGCTGCCAGACCCCTTTTGTGAGCTTGATTTTGGAAATTTTTGAGACTTGTTTTCTTAGCCATTTTAGATCCGATTTTGGTGATTTTTGAGGCTATCTTGAGTGGTTTTTCGAGGAGAACATTGTGGTGTTGTTAGATTTTACTGTAGATCGCCCGTTTTTGGTGAAAAACGCTGAATTAGCTGCTGTCCCATT
>NW_026037091.1:0-380 GCF_019186545.1 Solanum stenotomum
CGAACAACAGGAACTGATTCAACCGGAGAAACCTCCCTACTCACATCACGTACATAGGCCAAATATGATAAGCATCCGCTAGCCACTAGCCTCCTAGCACGAATAAAAGAGATAACCCCAACTGGTGTGCTACTACGAGATCCCTGCCACACCACCGGAGGAATACCGGAAATGGCTAAGGTAACAGTCTTAGAAAAGCAATCTAAAACAGCGCGATAAGGGGATAACCAATCCATGCCCAGAATCACATCAAAATCAACCATGTCAAGCAATATAAGGTCAGCCCGGGTGTCACGCCCCTGGATAGTAACTAAGCAAGATCGAAATACCTGATCCACTACTAAAGACTCACACACGGGGGTCGACACACGCAACGGCGC
>NW_026037092.1:0-770 GCF_019186545.1 Solanum stenotomum
GAGATGCAGGAATCAAGGATTCTGCTCCTAAAGAGAGAGAACACCAGACGAAGAAGTATAGAGTAAAGCATCAATTGGAAGCAGAATCTGGCATGATCCGCAAGCCAGTTTACAAGAAGGCCATTGGATATGGGAAGGTTGCGAGGGCCTACGTTGCATATTGGTAGAGGAATTACTGTATTAGCAGTCATTAGTTCTTATTTTCTGTTAAAATTTGTTTATATGTTGAAAGTATATGAAAATAAGCAACTGATGATTCTGCTTCACAACTTTACTTTATCTACTTTGAAGATTACTTAAAGAACCTAAATGTGTAATGATAAGGCTTCTAATCCCAATTGCAGAACCAACATACTCTTAGCTAAGAGTCTTTCAATGCTATTAATCTAAATCTATTTTGGTGTTAAGGGCTGGATCTCAAGCCACAAATTCCTTTGTAATAATCAAAAAAACAATTTCAGAGCATCATTATAATAGATCATGGGGAGTATAAAATGACTTATATGGTTATTTGGTTAATATGAGGGATGGATCTTATTTTGTTACACTTTTTTGATGCTAACTTTACATTCCCCTGCCTAAAGAAATCAGTATTCCGTATCTATCTTGTTGCACCTTGTAAAGACTATCCACTGATGATAAGAAGACAAATTTCATAACAGTTGGTAATTTTCAAAATGTAACTTCTAAATAACCTAACATTCTAGTATAAAGTAGAAATTATACTTAGTTGTCATCATGGTAGAATTATTGTTGGGTTTAGGGTTTAA
>NW_026037093.1:0-383 GCF_019186545.1 Solanum stenotomum
AGCGACCCCAAGTCATTTATGACTTGCGGGGAGTGACAGTTCGGTCACCTGGTCGTTCGTTTGGTCTTGGTGTGAGTTTTTGTGTTTTGGAGCTTATGAACCTTGAATGATCATTTTCGATCAAAAGTTCAAGAAGATGACATCGGAATCCAATTCTGACGATTTCATCAGCTCCGGAAGGGTCATTTTAAGCTAGTAGCACGGTCGACATGACTCCCGAGGTTTTCAGTGTGAGTCGGTGTGATTAGACGTTTTAGCCTTTGAATTTTGGCTTAAGTTTGACTTTGGTCAACATTCTGAGTAAACGCGCTTGGATGAGAATTCCGTCAGTGCAGTTAGCTCCGGAATGTCGATTCTGGTCTAGATTGACCCTTCTTTTGTGT
>NW_026037094.1:0-1405 GCF_019186545.1 Solanum stenotomum
TCAACACCTAAATGGGATAAACTACCCATCGATCTTCGACTGAGGGCATCGGTTACTACATTTGCCTTTCCTGGATGATATAAAATATCCACGTCGTAGTCTTTCAGTAACTCAAGCCATCGACGTTGTCGCAAATTTAACTCCTTCTGTCTAAATATATATTGAAGGCTTTTATGATCTGTGAAGATGTCAACATGAACACCATACAAATAGTGTCTCCAGATTTTTAATACATGCACAACTGCAGCTAACTCTAAATCATGGGTCGGATAGTTCTTCTCATGTTTCCTCAACTGTCTTGAAGCATATGCGATAACCTTACTATGTTGCATTAGAACACATCCCAACCCAACCCCAGAAGCATCACGGTACACCGCATAGCCTTCTGAACCCTCTGGCAATGCTAGAACTGGTGCTGATGTCAACCTGTCCTTTAGCTCCTGGAAACTATGCTCACAAGCCTCAGTCCACTGGAACTTAGCTGCTTTTTGAGTCAGCTTCGTTAATGGTGTTGAAAGTGAAGAAAACCCCTCTACAAACCTTCTGTAGTACCCAGCTAACCCCAAGAAACTACGAACCTCAGTTGGAGTCATAGGTCTGGGACAAGTTTTTACGACCTCAATCTTTTGTGTATCAACCGTAATACCTGCATCTGATACAATATGGCCTAAGAAAGCGACAGAGTTCAACCAGAACTCACACTTAGAAAACTTTGCATAAAGTTCTTGATCTCGAAGAACCTGAAGGACTGCTCGCAGATGATTTGCATGCTCAGCTTTTGAACGTGAATACACCAAAATATCATCAATAAATACAATCACAAATAAGTCTAAATACGGCCTGAATATACTATTCATTAGGTCCATGAACACTGCTGGGGCATTAGTTAATCCAAAAGACATCACCAAGAACTCAAAGTGTCCATATCTAGTTCTAAAAGCTGTTTTTGGAATGTCTTTCTCCCGAACTCGTATCTGGTGGTAACCTGATCTTAAATCAATCTTCGAGAAGCACTCAGCACCTTGTAACTGATCAAATAAGTCATCAATCCTCGGAAGGGGATACTTATTCTTTATAGTCGCCTTATTCAGCTGTCGATAATCGATACACATTTTTAGTGAGCCATCTTTCTTCCTCACGAATAACACTGGTGCACCCCATGGTGAAGCACTAGGTCTGATAAAGCCTTTATCCAGCAAGTCTTTCAGCTGACCCTTCAACTCTTTTAGTTCAGCAGGAGCCATTCTATAAGGAGGGATAGATATGGGTTGTGTACATGGTAGCATATCGATAGCAAAAACAATTTCTCGTTCTAGAGGGATACCAGGAAGTTCGTCCGAAAATACATCTAGAAACTCATTAACTACCGGAATAGATGAAAGTGTCGGTGGTTCTGCATCTATAT
>NW_026037095.1:0-856 GCF_019186545.1 Solanum stenotomum
CACAACATTTATTTTAACTTATTCAAACTACTTAACAACTTTTTCACTTTAACTAGTTTAGTTTTGACTTAATTCCGACAACTAAATTCACTAACTAACCCACAACATTTATTTTAACTTATTTAAACAACTTAACAACTTTTTAACTTTAACTACATTAGTTTTGACTTAATTCCAACAACTAAATTCACTAACTAAACCACATTATTTATTTTAACTTATTTAAACATCATAACTTTTTAACTTTACATAGTTTAGTTTTGACTTAATTCCAACAACTAAATACACCAACTAAATCAACTTTATCATCTATAGGATCAATTAGTGTTGTTACTTATGCTTAACAAATATATTATTTCTAAACTTAAAGCTAAGTGCCAACACTAGATTGACACAAATCGATCTTGCAAGAAAATCAATTTTGTCATCAATAGGATCAACTAGTGTTGATACTTATGCTTAACAAATATATTATTTCTAAATTTAAAGTTAAGTGTGAACACTAGATGGACACAAATCGATCTTGCAAAAAAATCAATTTTGTCATCAATAGGATCAACTAGTGTTGATACTTATGCTTAACAAATATATTATTTCTAAATTTAAAGTTAAGTGTCAACACTAGATGGACACAAATCGATNGGATCAACTAGTGTTGGTACTTATGCTTAACAAATATATTATTTCTAAATTTAAAGCTAAGTGCCAACACTAGATGGATACAAATCAATCTTGCAAGAAAATCAATTTTGTCATCAATAGGATCAACTAGTGTTGGTACTAATGCTTAACAAACAATCGATGGACACAAGAAAATTATCAAAAAATAAAAGCTAAGTATCAATACTAGATGGAC
>NW_026037096.1:0-266 GCF_019186545.1 Solanum stenotomum
CGAACTCGGAATCGAGCAAACTCGGTGGAGTTGGAAAGGTCGTTCCACGAACTTTGCAACCATAACTGGAATTCCACCTAACTCATCCTGAGCTAGAATTTATGGCTGTTCAAAGTTGGCCAAAATTTCACATTTTTCCATACTTAGCCAAAATTTCCAAAACTTTAAATTCTTTCCAAAAAAATGAAAATTTCCAATTCTAAGCCTCTTCAATTATTTCATATTGCCGGATGTTACAAAACAGTTCCTGCTTTGGTTGTTAAGAC
>NW_026037097.1:0-569 GCF_019186545.1 Solanum stenotomum
TATTAATATTTCTTTCTTTTTCTTCTATCAATATTTCTTTCTTTTATATAATATTTTCTATTTTTTTCTATTAATATTTCTTTACCAAATTATTGTGTCTTTGACAACATTACCCTTCACTTCTATTAATATTTCTTTCTTTTTCTTCTATTAATATTTCTTTCTTTTATGAGTCCTCAATACTACCAAATTATTGTGTCTTTGACAACGTTACCCTTCATCATATCATCATACTTCATCATACTTCATAAGTGTGAGTCCTCAATACTACCAAATTATTGTGTCTTTGACAACATTACCCTTCACTTCTATTAATATTTCTTTCTTTTTCTTCTATTAATATTTCTTTCTTTTATATAATATTTTCTATTTCTTTCTATTAATATTTCTTTCTTTTATATAATATTTTCTATTTCTACTTTCTATTTCTTTNTTTCTTTCTATTAATATTTCTTTCTTTTATATAATATTTTCTATTTCTACTTTCTATTTCTTTCTATTATATTCTATTTTCTATTCTACTTCTATCTATTTTATTTTATATTTTTTTTTACTTACTATATACCATC
>NW_026037098.1:0-618 GCF_019186545.1 Solanum stenotomum
TGTGGACACATTGATTGCCTAGTCTTTTGGGGTGGGGTGGAGGGAATATTTTGACTCACAATTATTGGCACTAGTATTTTAAAATTTCTGTTTATTTTACAAAAAAAAAGGAAATCCAAAATTTATAATTATACTAGTTAGGAAAAATGATGTATTCAATATTTGTTCACTTTTATTTTTACTGTTAATTAAATAATTTTAAATTTTGATTTAAAATAAAAAAAAATACCTAATAAATATTATTAATATTCATAAATTTCATTCCCTTTTTTTTTTTGAATACTTAATGTGAGGGGACCATTAGAATGTTTATGATTGAAATATTTTTTTTCATTAATCATTGATTTTTTACTCAAAATATTTATACACTGTACACAAATATATGTGATATTTAAAGTAATGAAACTATAACTAAAGCCACTCCATGAATTTAAAATTAATGTAAAGGGAGTCTCATAATTTCAAAAAAAATTGTACACTAACTAAATTAAAAAGAAACAAAAGAAAATACCTTTAAAAACTTTTTCTAAATATACCCTTGTTAAAATTCTATAAATGGGTAGATACAAATTATATTATTGGATTTTCTATTATTATATTAAAATTTTATTAATGGGT
>NW_026037099.1:0-67 GCF_019186545.1 Solanum stenotomum
AATCATTACCCTTGAATTCATAATTCCAAATTCAAGTGAAGTTAGTTTCCAATTCAAGTGAAGTTAG
>NW_026037099.1:175-248 GCF_019186545.1 Solanum stenotomum
TCAAGTGAAGTTAGATTCCAATTCAAGTGAAGTTAGATTCCAATTTAAGTGAAGTTAGTTTCCAATTCAAGTG
>NW_026037100.1:0-662 GCF_019186545.1 Solanum stenotomum
TTGAATTAATATGAGGGTTAGTATTCAATATTCAATTCCACATTTTCTCATAATTTCTTTATCTGGTTTTTTTCCCTATCCGTAAACATCTTGGGAAAAATTGGGGTTTTATCGATTTGGACTCCCTTTTTGATGAAAAAGGTATATTTACGATCCTTATGTTATGGGTAAACTGATTTTAACATAAAATTATTGATTCATCGATTATTTTCATCATATTAACCGCGTACAATTTGGACTTTCCCGGTAAAGTTAAAATTTGATAAATTGAGAATTTCAAGGTCGATCGTTACTTCGTTTTTGATGAAATTTCATATTTGAACTTATCTAAGCATGGGTAAGATGTTTTTCAAGAGATATTTCATTTTCGAGTCGGGGTTTCGGATTCGAATATTTTAGGCTTCTTAAAAAACGTGGATTTTCCTTCAAATTGAGTTTGTGAATTGATTTCAACTCCGCTTTCAAATTGGTTTTCACCATTAGCTTCCAAATACTTTAAGGATCATTTTACATCAAAAATTTCCAGATTTGGGTATCATTTTTCGGTATGAGACTTTTGGACCGTTTTGCCCTTTTTCCCTAAATTTCTTGATTTTGGTGTCATTGGACTCGAATTGTGATTGCGAATAATTATTTGAATAGATTATCGCGATCCGGATTAT
>NW_026037101.1:0-527 GCF_019186545.1 Solanum stenotomum
GAATTAAATGGGTAATGAATACAAAATGTTAAGTAACAATAACATCGATCAACTGAAACTTTATATGTTATTGTGTAATATTTAAGGGTGGAAGAACTGAATAAAAAGATATAACTCAACCTTAATGATTATTGTAGACATACTTTGAAAATAAAGTAAAAATAATCTAAATATAATCACACTATAATTATCGCGGCTCCAGTTATAATGGACCAAAACTAATAATTTGTTTTTTGATAAATTTGATAAGAGTATAACATTAAGTTCTTCAAATTGGTATATTTTAAAATCATTGTTCAGTTGAAACAAATCAATGCACTTAAAATATGTGTCTAAACTATCATTTAAATGGTACTAAAATAAATGTCTGAATTCTCTATTGAAAATAATGTATGCACCAAATGTGGAATAGAGTATAAA
The DNA here is from genome assembly GCF_019186545.1 of Solanum stenotomum. NCBI lineage: Eukaryota > Viridiplantae > Streptophyta > Magnoliopsida > Solanales > Solanaceae > Solanum > Solanum stenotomum. The sequence goes on from NW_026037101.1 coordinate 421, forward strand.
CACTGCAAATGACATATATATACTTATACTACCATCGATTTGTGCAAGGTAATGTTTTGCTCAAATTAAAAAAAAAATCAAGAAACATATTTTCTTGAAAATAAACT
>NW_026037102.1:0-293 GCF_019186545.1 Solanum stenotomum
CCCTATGCAATGAACTCGCAAGTGACCTACTGAGTACTCAGATTCAAATAGCTTGTTCAATTTGGGTCTCGCCTCTGCTAATGAACTAACTACATCTTGTGAGCACTAGATGAAATAAGCAAACACTCTGTGACACGCCCTGGACCAAACTTCTTCCATGTCCAATACCATATAACAAGATCTTTATGTGATCATTGTGGGGATAATTATCCCTACCGGCACTTAGCTAAGAGCCTAAAAAGAACTAAATGCCTGGTTCCCCCCATCCTTCACGGCATATTTATGATATTTGT
>NW_026037103.1:0-250 GCF_019186545.1 Solanum stenotomum
CTTCACCGAGCAACATATGTGATCTTCTCAGTATTTTTTGGATGGCGGTATCGTCTGAATCGACAATACAATAAACATGTTCCTTGGAGTAGTGGTATTATCTAATTTGATAATACGATATAAATGACTCTCCGGTAGTGGTATCGTCTCAATCAATAATATAAATAAATTACGTCCAAGCAAAGAATATTATCATATCTGATAATATAATGCAGATAGACATCTTGCAGGTATCTCTAGTTGCTGGGAA
>NW_026037104.1:0-804 GCF_019186545.1 Solanum stenotomum
ATTAGAAAATGCTAAAAAAAATAAAACTTAAACTAAAAATCGAGGCAACAATTATTTGAAGGAAAAAATAACAAAAAATGTCAGAAGCACTGATAAGAATGAATAAATATTTATTGCTAAGAAGGTGTCACCCCACATTTTCTATTTTAGCTTTATTGTTAAATATAGATAGAAACTTTAAGATGAAGAATGATCCAAAAAATTTAAAAATGACAAATCAATTATGTAAAAATACATGTGTAATTCTTATAAAGTTATAATAACTAATTTCTTCAAATAAATAATTAAATAAAGAAAAAAAATTAATTAAGAAAATAATATAAATAACACTAATTATGAGATTAATAGCATTGATGAGGAAAGGAACTAAATATGATCATCTTTTTAAATTCTTTTTTAAGAAAATATATATAAACTTTAGTTAAAGATAAATAAGAAAAAAAATCTTTAATTAAAGATACAAAAAATCAACGCAAAATAAAAGAAGAAAGAAATTAGAAGAATAATGAGGTTGAAAGAAATAATATCTAATTTTCTCTCTTTTCAAATCACAAAATAAATTTTTGCTTGTTCTCCTCCTAATTTGATATGGATTCCATAAATAGAATGATTTTTTCTCCAAATAATTTTTCTTACCCTTTGAAACACTAATCTGCCTTCTTATAAATTTCTCAACCACAATGAATTTTCTCTCCTTGTAGGAGGAATAAATATTTTTTCAAAAAGTCTTTTATTTTGAGGAGAAACTTTTGTTACATGATTTCTTTCTTTACATTAATGTCTTCACAAAAATCATGAGATATT
>NW_026037105.1:0-3103 GCF_019186545.1 Solanum stenotomum
AACATGGGTACAACAGAACTTGATAAAATTGGGGAAAATCTTTGGGATCGATTTCCAAGGGCATGAAGAGGAGGCAACAGAGTTACTGCTACAAATAGACAGTTGCAGACAAGCCAGGAGAATGGAGCAGGATACAGAAGTTAAGAAACTCAAGATCAAGGGTGCACAAGAACTTAAAAGTCTTGTAGCCTTTGATGTAAAATTTAAAAGTTCTGGAAGTAGGAATAAGGGGAGGAACACAATTTTCAACACATGATGAAGTTTAAGCTAATATCATGGAATGTTAGGGGATTAAACGATAGGGAGAAGAGAAGGGTTGTACATAGTTTGTTGTCTGGATGGAGAGCAGATATAGTTTGTCTCCAAGAATCAAAAATTGAAGGGGATATTTCAGAGATGGTAAAGCAGATTTGGGGAGGCAGGTGGATTAGATATGCCTGTCTAAAAGCAAGTGGAACAAGAGGAGGTATCTTATTGATGTGGGATGCGAGGGCATGGATGGGGGAGGTCTTGGAAATTGGTTCTTACACCATTACTTGTAAATTTGAATCACAAACCCAAAATTTTAGCTGCCATATATCTGGAGTGTATGCTCCTAACTATTACAAGGAAAGGAGACTTGTATGGGAAGAATTGAGCTCAGTAAGGGGGTTGATGGAGGGACCCTGGGCAATGTATGGGGATTTCAATGTATCTAGGTACATATTTGAGAAGAAGAACTGCAACAGAAGAACTAAGGGAATGAGAGAGTTTTCTGATTTCATAGAGGACATGGAATTAGTTGACATGCATTTAGAAGATGCTGCATACACATGGTTTAAGGGAGATCAACAAGAAGCAGCCTCCAGAATTGATAGAATCATGATTTCTAAAGAATGGGATGATACCTTCAACAATTTGAAACAGATTCCTCTTCAAAGGCTGGGCTCAGATCATATACCAATAGCGTTGATTACTGGTTGCTGGGAGAGGAATAAAAGCTACTTCAAGTTTTTTTTGACAAAGAAAAGCTACTTCAAGTTTGAAAATTGGTGGCTGCAGTCAGAAGGATTTGTGGATAGAGTTAGAGAGTGGTGGAGCTCCTTCAGTTACACAGGAAGACCTGATTATGTTTTGGCATGCAAACTTAAAGCACTGAAACTTAAGCTAAAGGAATGGAAACAAGAAGAGGGTGGAAATCTGGGCAGTCAAAGAAGGAGATTGTTAGAGCAGTTAGCAGAATTAGATACAGAAAGGGTAAATAGAACTCTCACTGTGGAGGAAACGACAAAAAAGGCTGCAGTCTTACTTGAGTATGAAAAGCTAGTCAAGAAAGAGGAAGTTTCATGGAGACAGAAATCAAGAGTACTATGGTTGAAGGAGGGAGACAAGAACACCAAATTCTTCCACAAAATGGCAAATGCTCACAGGAGATATAACAATATAGATCAACTCATGATACAAGGAGAGGTTACTCAAGAGAAAGGCAGAATTGAAGGGGAGATAATAGCATATTATAAGAACCTGTATAGAGAAACACATCAATGGAGACCTTCTTATAATAATGTTGAATGTCCAATGTTGACTGAAGGGGAAAAAATGTCCCTGCAAGGCAGATTTGAGGAGAATGAAGTTCTAAATTGCCTAAAGCTATGTGCAGCCGATAAGGCTCCTGGTCCAGATGGGTACACAATGGGTTTCTTCATCAAGTGTTGGGATGTACTGAAGAAAGACATCATGGACACATTTCAAAACTTTTATGAGCAAGAAGTCTTCGAGAAGAGTTTTAACGCTACCTTCATTGCACTCATTCCAAAGAAAAAAGGAGCCAACGAGTTAAGGGACTACAGACCAATTAGCCTCATAGGGAGCATTTACAAAATACTCTCCAAAGTTCTCACAGAAAGGTTGAAAGTTGTGATAGACAGACTGGTGGACTCACAGCAAATGGCTTTTATAAAAGGGAGACAAATTATGGATGCAGTGTTGATTGCTAATGAAGCTGTAGATTCCAGGATTAAGCAGAAGAAACCTGGCATTCTATGCAAGCTGGACATAGAAAAAGCATATGATCATGTGAATTGGAAGTACCTTCTGAAGATTTTAGAGATGATGGGATTTGGACAAAAATGGTTGAACTGGATCAGCTTCTGCATTTCTACAGTTAGCTTCTCTGTTCTGATTAATGGGTCCCCTGCAGGGTTTTTTCAAACTCAAAGAGGACTCAGGCAGGGTGATCCATTGTCCCCTTTCTTGTTCTTAATTACTATGGAGGGACTGAATAATATGCTCAAGACAGCAAATATGAGAGGATGGGTAAAAGGTTTTGATGTGGCTAGAGAAAATACAGAAAGCTTGGAGGTGACACATCTTCAGTATGCAGATGATACACTGATTTTTTGTGGAGCTGAGGAAGACCAACTGAACTACTTAAGGGTGATCCTGGTGCTGTTTGAAGGGGTATCCGGGTTGCACATTAATTGGATTAAAAGTTCTATGTATACTATCAATGAGGTCAACAACATAGACTTGTTAGCTTCAATTCTAGGGGGTGAAGTAGGTACTCTACCTACATCATATTTGGGTATGCCATTGGGAGCAAAATCCAAGTCCTTAGAAATTTGGAATGGTGTGATAGATAAGTGTGAGAAGAAGCTGGCCAGATGGAAAACTCAGTACTTGTCAAGAGGGGGCAGACTGACCCTCATTAACTCAGTCCTGGATGCTCTCCCAACTTACATGCTGTCTCTATTCCCCATCCCACCAGGAATCACTAAAAGACTAGACAGCATAAGAAGGAAGTTCTTGTGGCAAGGAAACAAAGAGAATAGAGGCTTTCATCTAGTTAAATGGAATGCAGTGACAACTGGAAAGAAGAATGGTGGTCTGGGAATAAAGAATATGGAGCTACATGGCAAAGCACTCTTAATGAAGTGGTTGTGCAAATACTCAAATGAAAACCAAACACTTTGGAGAAGAGTGATAGGTGCCAAATATGAGAATGAAGATAGTTGGATGACTAAGATTGTGACCACACCTTATGGGATCAGTTTATGTAGGTCCATAAGAGCAGCATTATGGGAGGAAGTTAAACCTAAATTCAAGATGAAAGTGGGGAATGGGA
>NW_026037106.1:0-202 GCF_019186545.1 Solanum stenotomum
TTTGTCAATGACAAATTATATTGGTGTTTTTCAGATTTCAGCCATACTACTCCAGGATACTGAATTTTTTGAATGCTTATGTTGTAATATCCAGGACGTGTTTGAAATCTCTAAGCGTGATATAACCATTTCTATGATGAGGAATTATCCACAACTTCCTCACAAATTTATGTCTGACAAAGCAAAAATTCACCATCTACTT
>NW_026037107.1:0-216 GCF_019186545.1 Solanum stenotomum
GGCACTCAATTTGATTCTTCCTAGTCAAGCCTGGAATAGAGTTCTCCAAGACATTTTGGGTATGTCCTCATTGATCGAGGACAAGGACTTTTAATGTTTCTAGTTCTTTCATTTGTTAAGACTTGATTGTAAAAGTTCGTGACCCTATTTTGTTAAAGATTTTGTGTCTAAGATGGCCATGTGAGATATATTCTTCCTCTTGCGTTTAAATGTTTT
>NW_026037108.1:0-422 GCF_019186545.1 Solanum stenotomum
GGGTTTAGGGTTTGGGTTTTGGGCTTATAATTTATAAGGGTTTAGGGTTCAAGGTTTAGAGTTTGGGATTTATGGTTCTTTAGGTTTAGGGGTTTTAAACTTTTTTTTTTAGGTTTTTTAGGGTTTAGGTTTTCTTAGTGATTTTTAGGGTTTAGGCTTTCTTAGTGATTTTTTAGGGTTTAGGGTTTAGGATCATAGGTTTTAGGGTATTAGGGTTTATATGGGTTTAGGAGTTAGAGTTTCTAAGGGTTTCTTGGTTTAGGATTTAGGGCTTCGGATTTTAGGTTAAGAGTTTTTTAGAGTTTATGCTTTTTTTATGTTTATGATTTTTATGATAAAGGTTTGTAAATGTTTTAGGGTTTCTTAGGTTTTTTTAAGAATTTGGATTTCTTTGGATTTAGGGTTACGTAGGCCTAATAAAG
>NW_026037109.1:0-422 GCF_019186545.1 Solanum stenotomum
AAAAAATCACTTAAGAAAATCATAAGCCCAGTTAAACCTGAAAAAAACTCAATCAAAATCTTTAAACCTAAAACCCTAAGCCCTAAACCAAGAAAGAGAACATATGCTAAAAAACCCGCCGAAACACTAAATTGTAAAGCCTAGGAAACTCTAAACCTTAAACCCTTATAAATCCTAATACCCAAGATACTAAACCCTAAACCCTAAAAACTCTAAAAAAAAAAAAAAAACCTCTTTTAGAACTCCGTAAAAAACCTTAAAAACGTTTAAAAACCCTAATCATAAAAATAATAATCCTAAAAAAATCATAAAACCTAAAAAAAAACTTAACCTAAAAACCGAAATCCTAAACCCTAAACCTTAAACCATAGTACCTTAGGGCCTAAACCCTTATCCCTAAACCTTTGGCCAACCCTAAACAT
>NW_026037110.1:0-444 GCF_019186545.1 Solanum stenotomum
CAAATCGCCGGTCAACCGCGAGTTAGCGAGCATTCCGAGGGCCCAACACCTTCTCGGAATGTACATCTGAACTCGAACCTTTTTTCAATTGATTTTATCTGTTTAAGTCTTTTGAAAAATCTTGTATTTTTTCTTGATTTTTACTAAAAAATCAAGTGGCGACTCTGTCCTTTTGGAAATTCGATTTCTCTTAAACTATAAGTTTAATCGATTTTTTCAGAAACTCAGTCATTTTCCCTTTCTATATATGTTTTAAATGAAACAGAAATGGTGACTCTGCTGGGGATTTAATTAAGTTCTAACCATAAGATTTGACTTGTTTGACTAATTGTATTAATTGCTAAATTGTTTATCTGCTCTCAACGTGTTTAAATTAATATAACTGTCATTGCATTTCATGGCATCTTCCTATTATATGTATAGTATATTAAGGACGGTTTTTGC
>NW_026037111.1:0-511 GCF_019186545.1 Solanum stenotomum
TGGTTGCGTAGATCTCGAAAAAATACGCAGATTCCACAAAAAAATCGCCTGAAACGAACACCCGTGGCCCGAGTTATGGCCGTTTGAAGTTTCCTAAATTCAAAGCCACCTTCCACCTTTAAGACGCTGAATTTCAGACGGCCGTAACTTTCGGCTCGAACGTCCGTTTGACGCAATCTTTTTTTTGAAACCTCGTATTTTTTCGAGATCTATATGAGGAACCCATCGCCTTTGTCTGAATTTCCTTTTATTTTTTTCATCATATTTCCGCTCGCGCGTAAGAATCAGTAAAACGTGTTTTTGGTAAAATCGGCACACGCAAACCGCCTTTGGGCAGTTTTGTTGCATAGATCTCGAAAAAATACGCGGATTCAAAAAAAAATCGCCTAAAACGGACAGCCGAGGCCCGAGTTATGGCCGTTTGAAGTTTCCTAAATTCAAAGCCACCTTCCACCTTTAAGATGCTGAATTTCAAACGGCCGTAACGTCCGTTTGACGCAATCTTTTTTTT
>NW_026037112.1:0-395 GCF_019186545.1 Solanum stenotomum
AACATCGGGTGAGACGGGCCCTGCTCTGGTACCATGTTAAATTAAGTCTTAGGCCTAACTCACACCCCAAAAGCTAGCTCAAAGGGAGGAGGATTGCCCAAGCCTTATAAGGAGTCTACCCATCTCATTAACCACCGATGTGGGACTTTTGTCATTCTTTAACAAAATGATCACTCTACCTAGCTAGCTACTTCTCTTTAACCTAACTCTTTCCGTATTCATATATATACTTATGGTTGTTCTATTCTATTACTTTTTTTAGACTGATCAATTCATATGATATATTTCTCTTTTACCTGTCCCAAAAAAGAGTATCATATTTTTATAATTAAAAATTTAAATTTTTTCTTTTATTCTAAATTAAATAATTTATAGTTATATAAATGCTTAGGATT
>NW_026037113.1:0-1128 GCF_019186545.1 Solanum stenotomum
ATAGACTTACATGATTTAGACTACGAAATAATAGAATGATACGATTTAGAAATAAATTCAGACTAAAATGAACTACAAATATTTACAATATTGGACAGAATCTATGGAAGATATAAAACTATTAGAACAATTAATAGAAGAAAATTTATATATGTACCAAAGAACCCAAGATATGTTATATTTAGAATATATCATAAATAATATTTACGAAATACTCAGACTAAAACAACTATCGAAAGAATATTACAATAAATATTATTACATTTTACCATGAATTTCGTAAATACAAAAAATAATAAGAATGAAATATCAAGATTAAGACACTTACCAAAAGAATATTATAATAAAACCTTTTAAATGAATTACTCACCTACCACACTACCACTTCCATGAATTCCTCAACTACCAGTTCCGCACCGAAAAATGGTATAAAGGGAGCAGTGAGAAAGGGGTGACTATCATACGGAAATGAAACTAGTAAAGTAAGATGCCGGAACTCTTGCTTTCGTCTTGTCTTTAATCTTCCCCCCATCCTCCCGTCGCCTGTCCGCTCAACTCTGATACCCAAATCTCCTTTTGTTTGAAGTTTATTGGACATGAATGAACCCGAACAACTTTGGTCCAAGCGCGGGTCAGGTCGGGTTTTGGTAGGACTGGATCGTAAACTACGGACCGTGAACTTTCCGGTAAAGGGGATCACGGTCCATGAAATAGTTCGTGACTCTGAATTGGATGAAACACTTGACTAAGGAATATCACAGACCGTAAATCTGCCCGTCAAGGGCATCACGGTCCATGAACCTATCCATGACCGTGACTTCGAAACTTAGCATTTATACTTGAGGTTCACGAGAGGCTGGACGGTTCGTACAAGCTCTCACGGATCATGAACCTTTTTCATGCAATATCTAGTAGCTTCCTTAGGTTGTTCATCAAGTTGACGGACCGTGAAAGAGCCCGTGAAGGGCACCACGGTCCGTGAGACTTCCCGTGAAGATCAGTCTACACCCAATTGCTACACTTTTCCACCTATTCTCTCCTGCACACATTCACACACAGTGACTCTATAAAAACAAAGAAAAACAAGGAAAAGGGAAAATACCTGTCACGACCCAAGCCTAGGGCCTA
>NW_026037114.1:0-1507 GCF_019186545.1 Solanum stenotomum
TATCAAGAAACCATAATGAAATCTCGTATGATGGGAAGTAAGCGTTTAACCGACATAGACCATGAGAGCTTGTCATGGAATCCGGTATCATAAGTCCCCACACCGTAAAGAGGTGGTCTACTTGCCTAGGGAAGACCGGTATATAGCTTAATGGATCCACTAGCTACCTATGCGGGCACATAGTTTATGGGATAAGGTAGACGATTATTGAAACTCATGTCTAACCATTGGGGGAGTTTCCATCTAACCAAATCCACTCGGTGCTTAGCCAACATTCTCATAGAATAGTTCGTTACCTTGACATTATCACATATGAGAGGTGTCATTGGCCTACCAACTCCAAATTACATTTATTAACACGTGAAAGGGTGCTTTAAGCCTACCGTTTCAAGGTTCATTTAGGAAAGCTCATTAACTCCTCTTGAAAGTGTGCCATGGGCCTACCGGTTCAAGTCTCATCATTAACCTTCATGGAAAGGTGCCATAGGCCTACCGATTCCAAGGTTCATTATAAGCTCGTGTGGAAGGGTGCCACTAGCCTACCGATCCGAGGATTCAACAATCAACAATATAATCATTTATACAAGAAAATGATGCATAAGCCCTACCAATTCAAGGTATACTTTATATTGAAGAATCCTTCATATTCTATCATCAACATTCATGAGTGTCAAATTGAGAAATAATCTTTCAATAGCAACACCTTTACGTTCATAACATGATCACATTATCTTCATTGAATTCTCATTCATATAATGTCATGATAACACTCTAATTTATCATACTATGCCTTTAATGCCATGGTCACAATACATTTCATAATTAAACACCTCCACCATAAGTGGATCAAACCAAGCAAGAACAATTTTTTTATCCATAATATGAGATTAAACCAACTTACCATCCTCCAAAGCCATAATCAACAACACTCAAGTCCCAACCATTTTTCTTACCACAAGAGAATTCTTCCATTACTTGCCCATAAGGCCACAATCCTCAATTCATCCATATACCAACAATTCATCATAAATAGGTATAGAAAACCATATAAATCAACAATACAATCCAATCTAAACACAATTTCATCAACATTAAATCATAGGCATTAAACCCACTTCATTAGCAAATTCTAGGCTTTTAATGAAAACATGGGTTCTTGAAGAAGTTTCAAATAAAAATCATCTTAAAATCATAAATAGAACTTCAATTCACCAATATAATGACTTTGAAAACATATTACCCATGAACCCATACCTAGAATAGAAAATAGAAGTTTTGTTCTTTGAAGACTTTTGAAACCCTTTTGAATGGACTCCTTGAAGGAAAGATAATCAAGGATCAAGGGTCGTCATACCTTTGTTAAGATTCCCCAAGAAAATTGATGAAGAAATCACCTTCAATCCAAGCCCTAGCTCCAAGTTCTTGACCTTCTTAAAATGGAGGATTGTAGAGAGAAAAGTATTTGAGAGGAGGTGAGTTCTTTTTAATTCTAATTGGAGTGACTTAA
>NW_026037114.1:1757-3708 GCF_019186545.1 Solanum stenotomum
CTCGAAAAAGGCTTCACTTGGAAATTTCGGATTTTGATACGGTTGCTCTAAAATTTGGGTTAGACCCATTTCCCACTCAATTTGACCCCCTAAACAAGAATATGAAGTCGGATTTTCGAAAAACGAAACGGATCTTTTTATATACAGCTAAACAAGTTTCCGGTAACTTCCGAAGCACATTTTTAAGAACTTTTTGGGTCAAATTCAAATATAATCATTTCATTAAGTTCTCGACTCCAAACTCACATGTGAGGCTCTAGTTTCACTCTATCATTTTTCGGGTCGTTACAGCTATGAGTTACAGAGGAAAGAAGGAACCTACAAATTAAGAAAAGGAAAGAGAAAAAATCAAATCATTTTTTCTAAAAAAAACCTCATGATTCATATAATCAAGATTTAAAAAAAAAAAACAAATATATAAACAATAGAAAAAAGTGATACTATATTATGCATGTCAAATCATTTTACCTCGTAAAAGCAAACTATGCAAAAATGTCTAATATATTCATTATAGATCTTTCTCCTGCAAAATCAAATCAAAGAAGACAAAAAATTAACCAACCAATGAGACAAAAGATGAAGATTAAGAAAAATGAAAATAAAATAATCATCATATATGTCTCAAAATAAGTTTTTATAAGTGTGATTTTGATGAGTTATAAAATTGTATGTTAAATAATTTGAAGGTTATGAATATGAAAGGTTAGGAGTTATAGATGTTATTAAATTAATTATGTAATTGAAGAGGTAGGAATTAAAGAGATGATTTTATAAAATAAAATAATTTTAAAAAATAGAAAAAATATCAAAAAAATAAAAATAAATTCTTGACCATTGAAAAATGCCACATCACTTTTTTTGTTTATCTAGCTTTATATATATACATATAGATTTAAAAGACATATTCATTAAAAATAGCCAATTAATCATATTTAATTAGAAACAAAATCCTTTTGACCAATGTAGCAGTAAGGTTCTCTACACCTAATTTTTGTATTAAATCCTTTTCTCATTATTACACCATTTAAGTTTCTTGTTCATTGCAACATGAGAAACTAAACAAAATTAAGAGTATTAAATGCATGAGTGATCGTTGAGTTCTTTTGATATATATAGAATATAAATAAGAAAAATAGAAAAAAATGTTTTAAAAGGGGAAAAAAATAAAAATGCAATGGAGGCTATATATAGGTGCCACATCACCTTTTCTATATTCAACTTTATATATATATATACTCTACCTATACTTTTAAAAATAATTACGTATCTTACCACTAATTAAAAGATTTCTATCAAAAATTGAGGAAGATCAAATACACCTAGATACATGTATTTCGATACACAAAAATATGGAGAAAAACGAGCGAGATGAGTTGGTCCAATAAATCAATAATAGTTGCCACTTCCCTGTAATAATGTATTTACGCATATTAACTAAGTAATATATTTACTCTGCTCTTTGATTAGATCATTCCACGTGATTTAAAGTAGAATTTTTGTACAGATTTCTTAAACAAACACTAATTTTAAAAAAACTTGAAATTAGGCTTCCAAATCCTATAATTAATTAAACGCCTACTTAAGATAGTAACTAATATCCTTTCTGACACTAACAATGCAAGAGGTAAAAAAAAATGCATTTTTGTTAGATTGAACCTAGTCAAACTTTAAAAAAAAATATTTACACGTGGAAGGTGCGTGTGTACAAACACAGTAATTTGGGTGGTTGAAGGTGTCACGTCAGTATAAAAAGTGCATAAAAATATATTTTTAAAAAAATGAGTTTGGAAATAATAGGACCCTAGTTAAGTTTAAATGTGTCTCTGAAAATTCGATCACAGTCTAGAGGTACTTGTTTGTATCTTTATCTTATCACTCTATGTCACACCCCAAATCCGGATGTGATGGCACGTGTCCATTTTCCCGGACACGTCAGCCTAACGCAACCACA
>NW_026037115.1:0-222 GCF_019186545.1 Solanum stenotomum
ACTGCTATATTATCAAGATGTCTTCTAACATCGACATATATATTCTTTAACTGTAGTTTCTCTTGCAACAACAACAACAAATCCTTATGTTTCTATGACCCTTGATTCTAAGATTTTCATCAACCTTCAATCTTCCAAAATTATCGATTCGATTTGATCCTTCAAATACATCTCCCTTAACCACTGTCAATCTGGTGGCTTTCCTGTGCAAAGAAAATTGGC
>NW_026037116.1:0-4700 GCF_019186545.1 Solanum stenotomum
GACACCCGGGCTGACCTTATATTGCTTGTCATGGTTGATTTCGATGTGATTCTAGGTATGGATTGGTTATCCCCTTATTGTGCTGTTATAGACTGCTTTTCTAAGACCGTTACCTTAGCCATTCCCGGTATTCCTCCGGTGGTGTGGCAGGGATCTCGTGGTAGCACACCAGTTGGGGTTATCTCTTTTATTCGTGCTGGAGGCTAGTGGCTAGCGGATGCTTATCATATTTGGCCTATGTACGTGATGTGAGTAGGGAGGTTCCTCCGGTTGAGTCAGTTCCTGTAGTTCGTGACTTCTTAGATGTGTTTCCTACTTACCTACCTGGCCTACCCCAGAGCGTGATATTGATTTTCCGATTGAGCTTGAGCCAGGTACTCGGCCTATTTCTATTCCGCCATATCGGATGGCTCCTGCAGAGCTCAAGGAGCTTAGTGTTCAGCTTCAGGATTTCTTGGGTAAGGGATTTATCAGACCTAGTGTATCACCTTGGGGCGCTCCCATTCTTTTTGTTAAGAAGAAGGACGGTACTATGCGCATGTGCATTGACTATAGACAGTTGAACAAGGTGACAGTGAAGAATCGATATCCTCTGCCTAGGATCGATGACCTATTTGACCAGCTACAGGGAGCTTCAGTGTTCTCTAAGATTGATTTGAGGTTCGGTTACCACCAGTTGAGGATTAGGGCAGCGGACATCCCTAAGACTGCATTTAGGACCCGTTATGGCCATTATGAGTTCTTGGTGATGTCATTTGGGTTGACTAATGCCCCTGCTGCCTTTATGGACTTGATGACGCGTGTGTTCAGGCCTTATCTTGATTCCTTCGTCATAGTCTTCATTGATGACATACTAGTATACTCGCGGAGCCGGAGTGAGCATGAGCAGCATTTGAGGATAGTGCTCCAGACTTTGAGAGATCAGCGGCTTTATGCCAAGTTCTCAAAGTGCGAGTTTTGGCTTGAGTCTGTAGCCTTCTTGGGGCACGTGGTGTCCAAGGAGGGTATTAGGGTTGATCCGGCGAAGATTGAGGCTATTCGTGATTGGCACAGGCCCACTTCAGTTACTGAGATTCGGAGCTTCGTCGGACTAGCAGGCTATTACAGACGCTTTGTTGAGGGCTTTTCTACTATTGCAGCCCCGTTGACTCGATTGACTCGTGTTGATGTTCCTTTTGTTTGGTCAGAGGAGTGTGAGGCGAGCTTTTTGAGGCTCAAGGAGTTATTGACCACCGCTCCTATATTGACTCTTCCAGTTGAGGGCGAGGGCTTCACGGTATATTGTGACGCATCCGGCGTTGGTTTGGGTTGTGTATTGATGCAGCAGGGCCGGGTTATTGCTTATGCGTCGAGGCAGCTTAAGATTCATGAGCGCAACTACCCCACCCATGACTTAGAGTTGGCGGCGGTAGTTTTCGCACTTAAGATTTGGAGGCACTACTTGTATGGAGTTCGATGTGAGATCTATACCGATCACAGGAGTCTTCAGTACATCATGAGTCAGAGGGACCTTAATTCGAGGCAGCGTCGTTGGATTGAGCTCCTAAAGGACTACGACCTCTCTATTCTCTATCATCCGGGCAAGGCGAATGTGGTAGCGGACGCCTTGAGCCGGAAGGCAGTGAGTATGGGTAGTCTAGCCTTCTTATCTGTTGAGGAGAGACCCTTAGCTTTGGACATTCAGTCCTTAGCTAATAGCATGGTTCGGTTGGATATCTCAGATTCTAGATGCGTCTTGGCCTTTATGGGAGTTCAGTCTTCTTTGCTTGATAGGATCCGTGGTTGCCAGTTTGAGGATGATACTTTGGTGGCCCTTAGAGATCGAGTGTTAGCGGGTGATGGTGGTCAGGCTACCTTAGATCCTGATGGAGTGTTGAAATTTGCCGGCCGCATCTGTGTTCCGAGAGTTGGAGATTTGATACAGTTGATACTTTCTGAGGCCCATGAGTCTAGATACTCTATCCATCCAGGCACAGCGAAGATGTATCGCGATTTGAGGCAGCATTACTGGTGGAGTGGCATGAGGAGAGATATTGCTGACTTTGTTTCCCGTTGCTTGTGTTGCCAGCAGGTAAAGGCCGAGCATTTGAGGCCTGGTGGTGTGTTTCAGAGATTACCCATTCCGGAGTGGAAGTGGGAGCGTATCACTATGGACTTCGTTGTGGGGTTGCCTCGGACTTCTAGAGGTGTTGACAGCATTTGGGTCATCGTGGATCGATTGACCAAGTCAGCACACTTCCTTCCTGTTCATACTACCTTCAGTGCTGAGAGGTTAGCTCGTATCTATATTCGGGAGGTAGTTCGTCTTCATGGTGTGCCTGTTGCTATCATTTCAGACCGAGGTTCACAGTTCACTTCCAGCTTTTGGAGGGCTTTTCAGGAAGAGTTGGGAACCCGTGTCCACCTTAGCACAGCATTTCACCCACAGACGGATGGTCAGTCAGAGCGTACTATTCAGGTCCTTGAGGATATGTTGCGGGCTTGTGTTATGGATTTTGGAGGTCAGTGGGACCAGTTCTTACCTTTGGCGGAATTTGCGTACAACAACAGCTACCACTCTAGTATTCAGATGGCCCCATTCGAGGCATTATATGGTAGGCGTTGTCGCTCTCCAGTTGGTTGGTTTGAGTCTACAGAGCCTAGGCCTCGTGGTACAGATTTGCTTCAGGAGGCCCTGGATCAGGTGAAGGTGATTCAGGATAGGCTCAGGACGGCTCAGAGTAGGCACCAGAGTTATGCGGATCGGAGGCGCCGGCCTTTGAGATTCTCTGTTGGTGATCGGGTATTCCTCCGTGTGTCGCCCATAAAGGGCGTGATGAGGTTTGGGAGGCGGGGCAAGCTTAGCCCCAGGTACATTGGGCCTTTTGAGATACTCCGGACAGTTGGGGAGGTTGCTTATGAGTTGGCCTTACCTCCAGCATTTTCAGCCATCCACCCGGTTTTCCATGTCTCGATGTTGCGGCGGTATGTTCCTGATTAGTCTCACGTGCTCCAGTATGATGCAGTCGAGTTGGATGATCGTTTGAAATTTGTAGAGGAGGCAGTTGCCATTCTAGCCAGAGATGTGAGGATATTGCGCTCAAGAGACATTCCTGTTGTTAAGGTCCGTTGGAGGCATCGTCCAGTCGAGGAGGCTACCTGGTAGATCGAGCAGGAGATGCGAGAGCAGTTTCCCAGCTTGTTTGGGCCTTCATGTACTTCTTGACCCTTACTTTCGCGGACGAAAGTCCCTTTTAGTAGTGGATATTGTAATGACCCTCTTGGTCATTTTTGTGTCTTGCCTTCTGTGTGTCGTTTAGAGCATTCCTGTAGCGACCCCAAGTCATTTATGACTTGCTGGGACTGACAGTTCGGTCACCTGGTTGTTCGTTTGGTCTTGGTGTGAGTTTTTGTGTTTTGGAGCTTTTGAACCTTGAACGATCATTTTTGATCAAAAGTTCAAGAAGATGACATCGGAATCCAATTCTGACGATTTCATCAGCTCCGGAAGGATCACTTTAAGCTAGTAGGATGGTTGACATGACTCCCGAGGTTTTCAGTGTGAGTCGGTGTGACTAGGCGTTTTAGCCTTTGAATTTTGGCTTAAGTTTGACTTTGGTCAACATTCTGAGTAAACGCGCTCGGATGAGAATTCCGTCAGTGCAGTTAGCTCCGGAATGTCGAGTTTGGTCTAGATTGACCCTTCTTTTGTGTCCCGAGGTTTTCGATATCTTTCCGAGCCCTTTTGTGGGTTTTGACTTAAAATGGCCTTTTAAAGTGGGACCCACTTTTTATCGGAATGACCTCTGATTGAAACTTCCACTGCGCCATTGAGTCTGGAATATCGAATTTGATATGGTTGCATATCTCGTTTGCGCGCACGGGGTTCCGAACGAGATCGGAGCACCCCGTCGGAGTTAAAGTTTTAGGAATTTATTGCAGATTTTCTGCAATAAATGCAGAAAATCAGCAACACATTCCCAAACTCAAACTCTCTTAACTCTCTCATCTTTTGTCCGATTTGGGCGATTCAAAAGGCAAAGTTGTGAGATTTTTCGAGGGCAACGTGTTGGTGAGCTCGGATAGTGGTTTGGGGTTCCCTTTTGAGGTAATTTCGCGAAAAAGCTGACTGCTGTACTGTTTTTGAGTCCTTGTTTTTGGAATTTTTGTTTTGGTCATATCTCACTCATTTTAGCTCGGTTTTGGGTGATTCGAAGTCCCAGGTGTTGAGAATTGTCGTGGCTTCATCGTAGAGTGTTCAAAGAGTGCTGGGCACCTTTTGATTTTTGTTTATTTCGATTTTTGGACTGCTGCAGTAGGGTTTCTATTAGTTGTTTGAAGTGTAGTTTCTTGCTTGTTGGTTCTTGCTATGTTTTGAGCCTCGGATTGTGTTCCATTCTGGAACACAAGTTTGGAGTGCTGTTTAGGGTCTCTTGACGGAGTCAAATTCGGACAGTTCGGTGCGGGTCCCACGATTCCCGTTTTGACTCCAAAATTGACCCGTCTCCGTTTGTTATGATTTTGGTGTCTAAATGACCATAGTAACGTTGTGACTCTGTTTTTGATAGCGGGGCAGCGTTTTGAGACTGTTCGGAAAGGGAAAGCTCCGGTAAAGTGATTTGGAGAGCGCACGGTTGGCCTTAAGGTAGGCTACGGCTTTCCTTCTTTTAGATTGAGCTTAATTGTGTAAAAACACGTTAATTGGAGTGAATTGGGGGTGG
>NW_026037116.1:4748-5533 GCF_019186545.1 Solanum stenotomum
CTTTCCTTCTTTTAGATTGAGCTTAATTGTGTAAAAACACTTTAATTGGAGTGAATTGGGGTGGATACTAGTTTACTACCTTACTTTGATTAGATACCTTATGTTAGGATCGATTGGCCACATTTCGAGTATAGTATCATGTTAACCGGTTTAGTAGAGTTGCATGTCTATGTGCTAAATGCTATTATATGCTTGTATGCTTTGTATTGTATGCATTGTTCATTCTTAACCGTAAGCATGATGTCCTTAGTCTAGGTTAGGCTAGCATTGCCTTAGACTTATAACCCGTGTGGGCTGGATAGCCTTGACTTTCTGCCGTCGTCGTTCGGATGACTTAGCTCATTGTAGACTGGAATAGCAGACTTGAGTCTGATAGTTTGAGCCTTAGATTAGGCGTTATCGCTACTTGCTGCACTTCTGTATCTTCTCCCTCGCATTCTGCGGTTCCGGCGCATACTCGAAGGTTTGGTGTATCACTAGAGGCGTGGGATTGAGATAGTAGGCTTGGAGCCTTTTCTGTGATTTCTTAGAGTGGACGGCGTTCCACGGTGGTTATTGTGGGATTGGATCCTATCGGAGATACCATTACCCCCGGGGTCGTTCTTTCTAGCTGGGCTGGGAACGTATCGCTGGTTGGGTAGACTCGGTGATATCGGCGATCGCCCTCGGGCCTCTTTTTCTAGCTGGGCTGGGAATGTGCTGCTGACTGGGTGTCCCCGGGTCGCTCTTTCTAGCTGGGCTAGGAGCTGACTGCACAGTAGGACAACTCGCGATATCTACCTCAC
>NW_026037117.1:0-208 GCF_019186545.1 Solanum stenotomum
TTATTTTTATTGAGTATAGGGCATCTTGAAGCGGCTACTGACAGACCTCACTTAGGAGATCAGTGACCATTGTTCGAATTCAAGGGTGAGCCAATTCTCCGGGATGTCATGAGTTCTCCTTTCGTCCATGTCCACATTTCGGACTTAGACTATGTTCTAGTAGTTACTAGTACATTAGTTGGGGGTTGTATCCCTTCTTGTTTAGACT
>NW_026037118.1:0-742 GCF_019186545.1 Solanum stenotomum
GTATGTCGGTAAAATTAAATAGTAAAAAATAAATTAATATAAAATACCGACCTCATGAGGTCGGTATTTTTTATATTTAATTGAGAAAATAATACCGACATCAAGAGGTCGGTTTTTATTGTATTTCATTAAAAATTCCGACCTCCTAAGGTCGGAATTTTTTCTCAATTAAATATTTCATAATACCGACTTCCGAATGTCGATAAAAATTAAATAGTATGTAATTAAAATATCGACCTCATGAGGTCTATATTTTTATTTCTACTATTAATTAAAGCGACATCCGGAGATCGGTATTTTGATTTCATCTAATTACTTTTAAAAGCGACATCCGGAGGTTGGTTTGCGGTTTGCGGGTAAACCAAATTCCGACCTCAAGAGGTCGGAATTTTTCCCAGAAAATGAATTACAATAAAAACCGACCTGTTGATGTCGGTATTATTTTCTATTTTGATTTTACTTTATTTAAATCATCTTCCGGAGGACGATTTTGTGTTATGTAATAAATTAATATTTTCAATTAACTTTAAATAAATTGTCCTCCGAATGACGGTTTTATACAAGTTAAAAAATAATTTAATATAAAATACCAACCTCCCGATGTCAATATTATTTAATTAACATGATTACTTTTATTTATCTTAAAATTTAATGTGATACCGACCTCATGACGTTGGTATTTTTTACTAAATTTAATTACTTTCAATAAAAGCAACATCCGGAGGTCGGTTTGTTTAAAATA
>NW_026037119.1:0-577 GCF_019186545.1 Solanum stenotomum
AAGCCTAAACCTAAGAAATCTGAAACCCTTTAAAAACCCCAAATCATAAACTCTAAACTCTAAGAAACACTAAACCCTAAAACTTAGGGAAAACTCTTAAACCCCAAGCCTTATGAAACACCAAGAAACCCTAAATCCTTGAAACACCTTTAAAAACACTAAACCTAAAAAATCCCTAAATCTAAAATCTGAAGTCCTAAACCCTAAGTTCTAAGAACGCCTAAACCGTAAAAAATCATAAAAAATCATGAAAAACCTTTTAAAACCCTAAACAAAAAAAGTCTCTAAACCTAAAAAATTCTACAAAAGTTTAAGCCCTAAACCTTTAACCTTACAAACCCTTAACAATAAACCTAGACCTAAAACCCTAAATCCTAAGACATTCTGTACCCAAAGAAATCCAAAATCCTTCACTCTAAACCTTAGGGCTAAATCCAAAGAAACCCCAAACCCTTAAAAAAATCAAACACTAAGAAGTCCCAAACGCTAAATCTTATAACCTAAGAAACTTTAAATCCTTAACTCTAAACCATAGGGCTAATCCCTAATCCCCAAACCTTATGAAACACTAATAAAC
>NW_026037120.1:0-322 GCF_019186545.1 Solanum stenotomum
TGCAAATACACTAAAGGAAAAACCAAAATACCAATAATAAATAAACGAATAATAAATAAAGAAATACAAGATATTAAGGCTAAAAATCCAATTAAATATGTACATTTAGGAGGAACAGAAATACTAATAAAAGCATGTTTTAGAGAAGGAATAGATACACCCATAGAAATATACTTAGCAGATGATAGAATTATACAACCTATAGAAAAAAACATAATAAGTGCGGTAAAAGGTAACCTCATATACCAAAAATTTAAATTTATAATAAGTGCTAATTACTCAGTAGCAGTAAACAACAGAAATATAGATAAATCATTAGTAT
>NW_026037121.1:0-981 GCF_019186545.1 Solanum stenotomum
ATTCCAGCAATTTTAGAATGTCAAAACGAGTCTATGAGAATTTACAGAGTCGAATTTGGAGTTAAAACGAAGATTTGAGGTCCTAAGTTGCTAAAATTGTGAAACTTTGATCAAGAGTTGACTTTGGTCAACAAACGAGGTTTCGGTGCTCGAAATGGAATTCCGATGGCACCGTTGGATTCAGGGGATGATTCTAAGTCTAGAATGAGTCTTGTTTGAATTTTTAGAGGCCCCGAGTACGTTTCGAGTTTTTGAGCCTAAAGTTAGTTTCTTGACGCCTTATCGGATACCGGGTCAAGGAGATCTCGAATTCAAATTCCAACGATTTCATTGATTCCGAAATGTCATTTTCAAGCTAGTAGCATATTTGGTTTGTGTTCGGGAAGTGTCAAATGAGTTTTGGGTGAGCTTTTAAACTTCTTGGATGCTTTGACACTATTTTAGCAAATTGTGGCAACTAAAGGGTTCATTATTAGTTTTAAAGGTCGAAAAATTATTCAGAAGGTTCTTAAATTTTGAGCATGAATTATAGGACTTATCTGCAAATTTTGGTGCATTTTCGCTAACCCGAGATTGGACTTTCATCGCAAATAAGAAATAATTATTTACCGAGTAGAAATGATATTTGACTGGGCAAACGAGCATGAAATTGAGCTCCGATTGAACGAGCAGGTCTGTATTATTATTTAAGACATTTACAAAAAAGAATCGGGTCATTTCACTATCGTATGAGGAAATTACAGCCTTTTTAGTGAAAGATTAACTGCTGTTTTTCTGGTGCATAACAGTCATGTACTGTTATAAAAATCTCAAACTGTGTTCATTTGGTATTTTGAGCATATCGGGAGTTCTAGAGATCAGAATGGAGTGATTCTTACGGGTTTCTTCTTGAATTAATATGAGGGTTAGTATTCAATCTTCAATTCGACATTTTCTCATAATTTCTTTATATGGTTTTTTTCCCTATCCGTAAATCTCTTG
>NW_026037122.1:0-4150 GCF_019186545.1 Solanum stenotomum
TTATTTGAACTCAACTATAAAAGGTGAATTACTTAGATTGTAATGATGCTATACCTAATATGTTATTGTGGTGTTGATGACCTAGTTTCCTCATCCTTAACCCTCTACACTTGAATTAGCTATGAAGTATGTATGCATACTATGGTATGATTGCTATATGATTAAAAGGTAGTTCTCATGGTTGTAGTGTAATGTAAAGTGAAAGGTTTACTCACTTTCTTAGTGTATCTAAATTGAAAGGATTGTTACTCACTTATGAACACACATGAGCTATTATGGTAAGATGTCTACATAAGAGTCTAGTAAAGGCTAATGTGAACTTATGTGATGACTAAAGATGATTACTAAAGGGAATTAGATGCTTAGCACCGAAAAGGCATGTAAATAAGATGGGGGTCTCACGTTTAGTAAGTCCGGCTCCCCACGTGGGTTTCCTCACGTTTAGCAAGTCTGGATTACCCACGGTATGTGTTGTCTCATGAGATGGAAACCCCCATGTTTAGTAAGTTAGGGTTTCTAGAAGCAATCTTCTTGACCCTTAACTATGTGCCCACATAGGACTCTAGCTTAGTGGATCCACCTAGATAGATATGTACGAATGGTTATACCATAGGCAAGTGTTAAACCTCTCTTTTCGATGTGGGAGTAGAACACTGAATTCCATGTAGCTCTCATGGTCTATGTCGGTTACTGCAATATTTTCTTGATGTAAAAGTAAATGAAGGTGTGATAGGTGTGAACTCTTACTAGGACTTTCTTAAGGGTTTCTACATAGTGTAAGGAAGGGTATGGGACTTCTCTTGCACATTGCACTTGTGGGAGACTAAGAGATGGTTGTAGTAGTGTTCTCTTATGATTATGATTATTATGACTTATGTATGTTGAAGCTATGTTATGTATGATCATTATGAATATGGTAAGTTATGATGAAATATGATCTTATGAATGTATGCATGATGTAGGTTGCTTAATGTGATACTTGGCTTTGAATAGGGTTATGGGGTTCTATTCTTTTCATTGCACTAGTATTGATTGGGTTGTCTACATGTTGGGATGATATTATGTTGGTTTGGGCTATGATACTTAATTTGTGTGCATATTGGAATTACTTGGCAAAAAGCATGTTTTGAATAAAATGTCCTTTTATGCATGTTTCAATGGTTTTTATGGATAGTAGCCATACTTAGTATGTGAGTTGTACTAACCCATGTTTTATCCTTTTTCTCAAAATTGAGGTTCGGGCCGTTGAGGATTCAAGCTTACTTCTCAAGACACTTGGAGTTGCTTCCCCAAGTTGGTGAGTCCTCAAGTCTGAGGACAAGACCCTATGATCTAGCCTATATGTTTAGTTCTTTGCTTATGTTGAAAGACATTGTTGTACTTCCTATTTTCAAGACTTCTTATTGATGTAAGGGCTGAGTCCCATTTTCGATACTTCTATGTCTAGATGGTGCATTGTGACAAAGTTAGATTCTATTTTGCATATTTGAAGTGAAGTTGAAATTCCAAAGTAGAAGTTTTAAATTTTTCTGTGATTTTATTCAATGATACATGTTATGATGAATGCTAAGGGCTTGTATAAGACCTCTTCGAGGTCGAATACGCCGATAACGACTAGGGGGTGCTTTCAGGTCGTTACACATAGGCTTTATGCATTATTTCCATAAATGATCTAATGCAATGAAGACTATAGAATCGATAGGCTAGTGGGATTCATTTCTTAATGAGTTAATATACCATGAATCAATGGGCTAGTGACATTCCTTTCATGAGTATACGAATGTAATGAGGGACTATGAATCAATAGGCTTATCGCATTCCTTTCATGTGTACCCTAGAGCTATCCTTAAATGTACCATGGATCGATAAGCTTATAGCATTCTTTCCTTGGTAATGATGTATCATGGGTCGATAGGCCTATGGCAATTCTCCATAATACACTAATGTAATGTGAATGAAATAATCTATGGGAATGTAGGTTAAGCACCGAGTGGATATCGTAAGATGGAAACTCTCCCAATGTTAGGCTAGGGTTTCAATGAACATCTTCCTATCCCATTACTATGTGTCCGCATAGGATATTAGCCAGTGGATCCAATGTGCATCCAAGTTAATACTACCAGTCTTCCTTCGGCAAGGAATCCACCTTTTTCAATGTGGGGAAGACACCGGATTCCATGTCGAACTTGCATGGTCTATGTCGGTTAAATGCTTATTCCCATCATGTGAGATGTGCATTGTAGTTTGTTGCGAAGTTCTACGAAGTATGGGTAGTAGTATGGGATGCTATCGATACATGACACGAGTAGGCTTCAAAAGGGCTATAGTAAGTTGTCTAAGTCTCAGTGACTATTGTTGAATGTCCTCTTATGTAGAAGTTATTGAGATTGTTGGTCTAATGTCTAATTAATGGAGGTCCTCTTAATGATGGCATTGATGAATGTTGACTTATTCTCTAAATGAAATGATGAATGTGTAGTTTATATGGATGAAATGAGATACTTAGCATGTTATATTGAAATATAAAGGTTCTTGTCTATTGTAGCCTTGTGGAATACCTAAGTGTGGTATGAAGAGGTAGTATGTGCTGCCACTTCATGTCTTACTTAGGTCTGTCTTAGGGTAACTTTAGATGGCGGATCTAAGAACATGAAATGACTTACTTGACGAATATGTTTATGTGTTGTATGTTGGTACTAGTTGAGCATGATCACTTGTAATTTGAAGTATGATAAATGGTAAGTTCACTTTTGGTTACCTTAAGGTGGTGCCTTGGTGTGGATGGTGGTATGGGACGCAATCCATACAATGCACAAGGTATAGCTTGAGCGTTACTTGAGGTGGAGGCTCCAAGTGAAGGTAAGGGCTTATATGTGCTTTGTTCAAATGTGAATTATGTGACTTTGTATGTTGGTTGCGACTTATATTATGCCTCTTGTATCAATGTTCATGAAGTTTTACAAAATTGGCAGAAAAGTGTGACTTTCAGCTCAAATGTCCCTTTTCTAGAATGTTTTTGCATGGACAACATACTTAGTACATTTAATGTGCTAACCCCATTCTTTTCTCTTTTTACCAAAGTGTAGGCTTTGGGGATGTTGGTGTTCTATTCTTGAAGGATAGGTTTCTAAGGTAATTGAAGATAAAGACTTGGTGAGTCCTTATAGTTTCGAGGACAAAATCCATTATGTTCCTTTTATGTCTTTTATTTTTGTTAAATATTTTTGTATGGGCTAAGTCCCACTATTGTATTCAAAGTATTATATGGTTTGAAACATAGTGTATAATGTTTAGAAAGTCATCTGCTTACTATTTAATGAAAATGTCTTTGATTGTAAAGAAAATTTTTTAATTCTTCTCTATTTTCAAGTATCTTATGCAATGAATGAGCAATGAGGCTTATATTAGACCCTTTTGGAGTCGAGTACACCGTGTTACAACTAGGGGGGGTGCTCTTGGGTCGTAACAAACATGGTATCAGAGCACAATATTTTAGAATGGTCTTAGGTTGTCTCAAACCACATATAGTAGAGTCTTGTTCATAATGTGAAGAATGCTACATTATGAATAGGAGGCTATTGGGTGTTAAGAAAGTTTCACTTCTTCATTCTTCAAGTCGTGCCATAGAGTTTACCTCTATAATGTCTCTCTCTTGCTCCTTATCTGATGGTTTTTAGCGTGTGACCACTTGAAAGGAGTGTGTTAGAAAGTGCGAGGGATAAAGGTTGGTTGTGATGCGAACTATGGCTATGTGACTTGATAGATAGAAAATTGTGATGTTGACTTTAATATGAATGGGTTGCTTCATGGTTATGAGGGTTGTTAGTAGAAAGCTATAATGAGTTTTGAGGTATGTTGAAAGAGTTGATGAAATGTGGTGTTTTGGAAATGCCTATATGTGAGGAGTATGAAGGTTTAGTGAGGTTTTGCTCCGACCTTAGAATGGAAAGAAGTAAAGTTTGAAAGAGCTAGTAAAAGATTTCTCCCAAGTGAGGGATAATGTGCCAATATGGTAAGATCTTTGAGTGTCCTTGATGTTCATGAGTTAGGCTTGCTTGATGTTCTCACCTTACGAGGTGTAGTAAGTTGAAGGAGTTTAAGACCTAGTGTGGTAGACTCAGGGGACATCTTGAGTGGTGTTGGTAAGGTT
>NW_026037123.1:0-1478 GCF_019186545.1 Solanum stenotomum
TGATTGGGTCTACTTGAAGGTTTCACCTCTAAAGAGTTTCATGAGATTTTGTAAGAAAGGGAAACTCAATCCCCAGTACATTGGTCCTTACAAGATATCCAAGAGAGTTGGTAACGTAGCTTATGAGTTGGAGCTTCCTTCAAAATTAGCAGCAGTTCATCCGTTGTACCACATATCCATGCTAAAGAAGTGTTTGGGCGATCCTACACTTATTGTACCTATTGAACATTTGGTATCAAAGGACAACCTATCTTATGAAGAGATACCCGTCACGTTTGCAAAATTTTGAGCTTGGAGTAAAAAGTTATGCCCATTTCAGTGAAGCCTCTCTATTTAAGGCATTCCACCCATTTAGGAAAGAGTATTTTGGTGTTTTCTTTTTCCCTTTAGGGTTAGTACGTTTTTCCTCACTGAATTAAGGGTTTGATCAGATTCATAGTCATTTTTCAAGTTCCTAAACACTTAGGGATATTGGAGCGAGGTTTCAAGGAGAGAAAAGCTAGGTTCTCAAGCATTCTTCCAGATTCGTTGATTTTTTCCAAGAACATTATTCTTTCCAGTTATCTAAGGCTTCTCACAATGTTGGAATTGTTCGTCCTCACACGTTACATCTCAATTTAGTCAAGAAATTGTTACGTCGAAGGATCCATTCATGATTCTTGATATTGAATTGCGTTCTTTAACAATCGAAGTTGATTTCCTTTGTTTACTTTAGAATTCTTATAATGTTGTTCATGCTTGAATCACATGAACCCTATGGATTTGTAAAGTTATGTTCTGGAAGTAATCGTATGGAAGTTATCATGTATTGCTTTTGGGTTTGAGAGTCAAGAAGGGTTTAGGCTAAATTTCGCAATTCCAAACTAATTTTAAGCTTGAATTTTACTAAATAAATTCGTCAAAAATTGCTGGAGAAGGGCTGGGGTTGCGTGCTAGCAGTGCATCGGAAACGAGCCCCAGTTCTTTGGGGTCTGGGGTGGCACACCAGCAGTGCGCCCATGCCCAACCCCAATACTTTGGGTCTGGCGCGGCGCGCCACCAGTACGCCAAGCATTGCTGAGCCAATTTTTCCTTATTTCATCCAATGCGTGTTCCTTTAAGTTGTGGTTATCTTTCCCCTCTCTTTATTAACTCCATTTACCTCTAAAAATCCTTGTATATCCAAGTAGCAAGTCTTCTAGTTCATTTAAAGTTAAAGTAAGTTAAGAGGGAAGGCACTCCACTAAAGTAAAAATTCCTTTCTTTGTAAAGGGTGAATTGAGCATAAAGTTGTATTAATTATTTTGGGAGTAGTATCAAGCATCGAATTTGGTTAGAGTCTTTTATAACTCGGAAGTCCCATAAAACTACGTAGCAAATATATGATAGGATAGCATTGATTCTTCATGTGACTCCTCACTGCCTCTGAGAAGTCCTATTTGATGGATCCTCTGTCAAAATATCATCCTATACCACAGAAAGGTATCAAATGGCCCTTG
>NW_026037124.1:0-204 GCF_019186545.1 Solanum stenotomum
AAATGTTTATTGCAGGGCACCAAATGAAATTACAGATGTGGTCTCCAGGTTTCAAACCTGAGGAAGAATCTCCAGTTGTTCCCATTTGGGTTACACTGCCTGAACTTCCTTGGCATTGTTATTACATGGACTCTTTAACTATTATCTTGTCCCCTATCGGTAAAGCTTTGTACCTTGACTCTGCTTCCCTGCAAAAAACAAGAG
>NW_026037125.1:0-204 GCF_019186545.1 Solanum stenotomum
ATAACTTAATTTTTGATTTATTTCTCTTCGGGTTCACCCTGATAGATTGATTCTCCATTCCACTTGCTTACTTCTTCCCTTTTCTTGAGATCTTCAGTAACTTTGGGGACAAGTCTGCTTCCAGTGGTAGACAATTCATTTTCTCATTGCGATATTAAAATTCTGAGACGCCTTTAGCTTGATTTTCCTCCAAGACCATTAACT
>NW_026037126.1:0-12477 GCF_019186545.1 Solanum stenotomum
AGTATGTGCCATTAACAAATTGAAGGGGACTGTGTTTTATTGATGGGTTTTGGTCAAATGTGCAATTTTTGTTGTTGCAGGATGGTGATGATGAATATTCACTGCTTTTTTAACTTGAAAAGGTTGTATGAACTTCAATTGTCTAGGCAAATTTTCATTGAAAGCTTGCATAAAGATCCTGCAGAGACTTTCAAAAACTTCAGATGTATTGATGACAAGGTGGGTATACTGTAATTTGAATAATTCTTTTTCGCAGTCTTGCCTATACTCAACTGCTTTGGCTTACTGTTCAGGTATTGGGTTTCTGCTTCTGAACATGCATCTGCATATTTGCTATTGCCTACACTCTATCATAAACTCTGGATCAGTCCTGGAACAATCTATATCTTCCTTCATCTCCAAGCGCAGTGCCTTGTTTGAACTACTTGAGTTCTTCCTGACTACGAAATCTCCGGAAGGTCTTCGTGCAAGTCAACTTGCATGTATGGTAACCATTATTCCAAACTTCTATGTTCACTTATCTCCTGTTAGTGCCTTCTATGTTCTCTTTTGATTGATTGAGTTTGTTGTTTTTCTTGGTCTAGGTTGTGTTATTTCAGAACAGTGGTGGCTGTTCAGGAAAGCAACCTTTGCATCCACAGAGATAGAAGCTTTAGGGTACTCTCCAGATGAATCCATTCTTCAAAAGTTCTGGAAGCTTTGTGAACGCCAACTAAATATTCCAGGTGGTTTTTGCTCTCCCAGTCAATCAATGTTTTCTCTAAATTCGTGGCAGCTGTAGCACATCTTACATCAACATCCCCCACTCCAACTCCAGGTTCATCGTTAACTGCCCAAGCAATTTTCCTTTCTTTTTTTCTTTTTTTTAAAGTTTTAACTAATATAGCTTTTCGGTTTCAGGTGGTTCCATGTTTCTATTTGATTGGAAAGTACTACAAGATTTCCGTAAAGATGGTCACCATTGGAGGAAGAAGAAGGATGGTGAAACTGTTAATGAAACTCGTGAAAAGATGAAGGTATGCTCTATTGTCCTTAAGCTCACTTGCTCTTATCATGTTCTTGTAGGGTGCTGGTAAATTAGTATCTATCGGCGGAGTTGTCTATGTTTTTCTGATTGCTCTTTTCAAGATCTCTAGTAAAAACATGAGATTGCCTGTGTTTAACAGCTACGGGTTTTATCTATGATTTAGTTTATCACAGACATATTTTTTTTTATATCTTTACTGCTTAAAAGCAACTTTTAGGAAATCAGGTTATTTTTTTTTTGGGTGGGGGAGGGTGTAATAGTTTATTGATATTGTGGGGGAAAATACTCTATACGAGAAATATACCAATATAGTTACCCTATGCTTGCAAAGTTGGTTTCCACCTCTGGATAAATAAAATGACCAAATTGATTTTAAAGGAAGTCAAGAACCACCAATGAGAGATCATGTTAAATGTTCTCTCCAAGTTGTAGTAATATTTTCATAATAAGGTTACTTTACTTTGGTTTTAGCGTAAATCAAGTGAAACAACACCATTTTCTTACTTCTTGTAATTGGATGCGTATTTTCCCTAAATTTTGTTCCCTTTTCTTGATTCTATTCCAGATTGAGGAGTTGTTTTGTTGAAACTTTATGGGTTTTCTTTTTCAACTTGGTATTATTCCAAGTTTATGCAGATCAGATCCACGCGTTCTTCATTATTTAGATGGTTAGAAGAAGGGAAACTAACACATATATATGTGTTATTTGATTTCTAGACTTCGAAATATTTACAGTTTCTTGTCAGTTTTGGATGTAGGGAGAACATGAAAAAGTTCGATTTAGTGTTCTTTGGTATTATTTTCCTATGAATTGTAGTGAGGCAGACATGCAGTACGATTAATTGTCATTTTTACTTTTAATTGTCCTCAGAAGGGAAACATATGTGTTGTGGAGTTGGGAAAACCATGAAAAAGTTCATTTTATTGTTCTTTAGTATTATTTTCTAAGAATTGCAGTGAGGCAAACATGCAGTACACTAATTGTCATTTTACTTTTAATTGTCCTTAAGAAAGGTAATATATTTGTGTTACTCGATTTCAAAATTTTGAAATATTCAGTTTCTGTTTTTGTTTGGATGTAGGGAAAACATGGAAAATTCATTTTAGTGTTCTTTATTATCATTTTCCTATTAATTGTAGTAATGCAGACGATCATGTTTTACTTAAAATAAAAAGAACTTGAATTTGTATATGACATATCAATGGATTCCTGTCTTCCTTCACGATCTAGTCGTGTTTTGGCTACTCGCGGAATTCTGATTATGGTGGGGGTCATAAGAGATGGAAATGTGCTGTCGTATAGAATTGTTGATTGAATCTGTGACTTCAATCAAATTGAATGTGATATCATATTCACTTTCGACCCATTTTTGCTCCTTGGTCACTAGTTGACTTCCTAGTGCTCTCGAACTGTTAGGAGTGTATTTACTTGCGATTGTATAATCAATCTTTTACTAAGTTGTAGTGGATAATCTAGTCTTTTTATGGTGTTGTCATTTCTCTTATTACGGAATTAGCTCATGAATGAAGAGAAATTAGCATATTCAATAATAGTTGGTTGAAATGGAATCCATGAAAGGAATGGTAGTGGGTTGTTGCAGAGTTTTAGATAGGTTTCTCCATCCTCTTCTGAAAAAAGAAAGCAAAAACAGAATGGGATCACTTTTTTTCCAGTGAAATAGGATTTGAAGAGCTTTCACGATCATTCACATGAACTTCAGCAGGCAAGAAGGTAACTAGTGGAAGCTACCGTTTTGAGAATGCAAGATTGTGGCATATATTATTACTGAAGCTTGTATACAGGGAAAGAGCTGGGCATAAGCTTATAACAAAGAAAGTATTTATCAATACTTTGGTTCTTCTACTGAAGTAGTTTTATTTTGAGCTTATTCATCTTCGCTTATGTTAGGCTTTTATTTAATGACTTGCTTCATGTGGCTCTTTTATTATGGTGCACATTTTTTATTCCCCCTCTTGTATTAGTGATAAATGAATTGGCTGATAAAGGTGCTTGTTGTGTAGGTAACAGGACTGTGCGAGAAAGCGAAGGATATTCTAGTGCAAGAGAGTAATGTGCAGGTACGATACCTTATATAGCTTTTTCTAATTATTAAAGAAACTAGAATTAGAATTTGGAGGCATGTAGTCCTGATCTATACTTGCTTGTTAGATGGCCATTAGAGCCCTATATATGGGGTGTGTATTTCAGATTCTGGTTGAACCTTTCTGCCATTTTTTTGGGACGATGTGTGTTAAACAATACCTCAAGCCTCTATTTTTGCTTTGGTTAACAAAATGCGAAACTGATTTGCTGTTTAGGAGTTCTGGAAGGACGACATGTATTCTGAAAATTCATTTATAAGCATCTTGAAGTGTATATTGTGTAATTGCATTTCCCTTTTTGTTTGGTAATTAGCTGATGAAATGTATGCCGCCTGAAAATTCACCTCTCATAGCTTATTTTGACTTGAATGAATCAAACATGAGTGTAATGTAATCCCAACCAAAATTTAAATAATAATCTCTGTATATTTTTAAGTGGAGAGGGGTGGGGGGTTCGAATGCTTAAGCTCTACACATTTCTTTAAGATAATGTATGGTGTTTTTTATGATTTTTGTAATCGAATAGAAGTAGATATGTTATTCCAATAGATAAGCAAGATATAAATACAATATATTAGGTGCCAATTTAGGAAATAAAAATAAAGAGGGATTCCTACAAATCTGCTAGCTAATTATGAGGGATTCCTACAGATCTACTAGCAAAAAATAGGCCTATGTATACTACTAAAATGATGTCTATATGCACTTTGTAACACTCCCCCTCAAGTTGGAGCATAGATATTAACCATGCCCAACTTGTTGCAAAGGTAATCGACTGGAGTTCCATTTACCTCCTTTGTAAGCAAATCGGCTAGTTGCTCTCCTGTCTTCACGTAGTTAGTGGAGATCAAGTTTTCTTGAATCTTCTCACGAATGAAGTGACAGTCAACTTCAATATGTTTATTTCTTTCATGATACATTGGGTTTGAGGCAATATGAAGAACAAATTGATATCACACTAGCGTTTTGCCGGCATATGATGCTTCAACCCTATTTCAGTTAAAAGATGATGTATCCACATAATTTCACATGTAGACTGTGGCATATGATGCTTCAACCCTATTTCAGTTAAAAGATGATGTATCCACATAATTTCACATGTAGACTGTGACATAACTCTGTACTCAGATTCTGCACTGGATCGAGATACAACACTTTGCTTCTTACACCTCCATGCTACCAAGTTTCCTCCAACAAAGATACAATAACCTGTAGTGGATCTCCTATTAATCTTGGAACCAGCCCAATCAGCATCTGCAAAACACTCAATATGAGTATGGTTTGTGATTGCTATACAATATGCCAAGTCCAGGAGCTCTTTTCAAGTAACATTGAATCTGTTCTAAAGCTGCCCAATGTTCGACCGTAGGTGCAGACATGAATTGACTTACAACACTTACTGCGAAGGCAATATCAGGACGAGTCACTGTGAGGTAGTTTAACTTCCCAACTATCCTTCTATACCTCTCTGGATTATCAGAAGGGTTGCCATCTTTCATGAGATGCACATTGGGAACCATTGGAGTACTGCAAGGTTTGGCTACCAATTTTCCAGTTTTTGCAAGTAGGTCAAGAACATACTTTCTCTGAGATAGAAGAATTCCCTTCTTGCTTCTATTTACTTCTACTCCCAAAAAATATTTCAACTGCCCCAAGTCCTTCGTATGAAAGTTAGTATGTAAGAAAGACTTAAGGGAAGAGATCCCCTCAGAATCACCTCTTGTGATGATAATGTCATCAACATATACAACAAGAAGGATAGTGCAACTTCAGATTGTCGGTAGAAGACAGAGTGATCACATTTGCTCATTTTCAGTCCAGACTCTAGTCCACCCATAAGTCTGAGCATATCCTTTAGCTACAAGCCTGGCATTAAGTCTTGCCACGGAACCATCTGGCATAACTTTAATTGTGAACACCCACTTACATCCTACTGGTTTCTTCCCAATGGGTAAATCCACCAAATCCCATGTGTGATTTTCCTCTAATGCATGTATTTCCTCAAGCATCACATTTGACCATCCAGGATGATGCAAAGCCTCCTTCACTGTTTTGGGTACAAAAACAAAGTCTAGAGAAACAATCAAGGATCTAGATGTAGGAGATAAGCGATCATAGGAAACAAAGTTAGCAATAGAATATGTGGATTTGCAAGTCCTTGTACCTTTACGAAGAGCAATAGGGAGGTCAAGTTGTTCTGGAGGATCAGATGGAGGACTTGGTGCAGGACATGTATCATCAGTCTCTCGTCTCCTCGAATAAACTTGAACAATTGGCAATCTTGTTGGAACATGTGTTGGTGGCACAGTAGTCGAGTGGTGCTCAATAGAGTCACTAGGAGATGGAAGAATAGCATCACTTGATTCCATAACACGAGTAACATGATAAACTAACCACTCATCTTCTTCCCCTTGACTTGTAATTTTAGGAAGATAATAGAAAAATGGTGTAATCTCTGAAAATACCACATCATTCGACACCAGATATTTGCCAAGTTCAATAGAATAACATCGATACCCCTTTTGAAGACGAGAATAACCCAAGAAAACACACTTCAATGCCTTAGGGTCCAACTTAGTAACAGATGGATGTACATCTTGAACATAACATGTACTTCAAAATACCTTTGGTTCCATCGGAAATAAAGACTTGTTTGGAAAAAGAACACTGTAAGGCATATTACCAACAAGCATTGTCGATGTCATGCGATTAATCAGAAAACAAGCCGTAGAGACTGCATCGGCCCAAAATTGTTTAGGAACTTTCATTTGGAACAAAAGTGCTCGGGCTGTTTCAAGTAGATGTCTAATCTTCCTCTCAGCAACTCCATTTTGAGAAGGTGTATGTTACAAGATGACTGATGGAGGATACCGTGTTGTCTCATGTAGGATTGAAACAACTCTGACATGTATTCTTTTGCATTATCACTCCTTAAAATATGCACAGAAGCATTGAATTGAGTTTTGACTTCAGCATAAAAGGCACAAAAGTGAGTAAACACTTCAGAGCGAGTTTTCATAAAATAAATCCAAGTCATCCAAGAGAAATCATCCACAACAGTGACAAAATATTTATGTCCAGTTTTGGAAACAACCGGACATGGTCCCCAAACATCAGAATGAATTAACTCAAAAGTTGATTCAACTCGTTTATTAACCCTTGGACCTAATGTGATGCGATATGATGTTTTGCAAATCGGCATGATTCACACTCCAAAGAAGGAACATTTTGAAACTGGGGACATAACTTCTTTTAATAAAGGTAAAGAAGGGTGTCCCAATCGACAATGTGCTTCAAATGGAGACAAGACACTTGAGCATGCAACAAATCGAGACTCATATTCATCAAGGATATATAGACTATCAATTACATGTCCTTTACCAATAACCTTATGCGTCGCAAGATCACGAAACAAGCAATGATTAGGAAAGAACGAAACATAACAATTAAGATCTCTAGTAAGTTTACTCACAAAAATCAAATTGAAGGTCAACTTCGGTAGATTTAATACAGAGGACAAGGTAATAGAGGAGGTTGCTTTGACGGTTCCAGATCCCACAATGTTACATGTTGACCCATCAGCTACTGTTACAGGAGAGGGAGCTTTGTGTGATTGAAAGGTAGAAAATATGTTATGATTACCTGTCATGTGATCTGTAGCACCTGAATCAATCACCCAGTTGTTCGAAGATGAGACACATGCTTTTCTTGAATCAACAAGGATAGTAACTGCAGTGAATTCTTTAAGGGATTCTTGATACCAAGAGAACTCTGCAAACTGATCTGCCAAAACCAAAATTGTCCCTAAATTGTCTTATCCTTGTGATTTGTAGCCATATTTCCTCCTTTCTAATTGTTTGAGTTATATTTTCTAACTTAAATATCCAAAGTAGCAATACAGGAGAATCCAGCAAACACAAACAGCAAATACAATCCAATACCAATAAAATAATTATAGTTGAGGCTCAAACTTCAAGAACAAAGAAGATGAGAGAGAACAAAGGAACCAAAAATCAAGAACAAGCATCCAGAAAACACTATTCATTCAATGTTTAACAGTATTCAACAATCGCAGCAGCACCAAACAGAATACCAGATCTGAATCGCAGAAGCTACAGGGAAATATGAACCTGGAAGTAACTTTCAAAAAAATATGAACCTGGAAGGTGAAAGTGTTCTCCAAACAGTGTTTCAACACCAAACAAAACTGGGGGTACACCAGAAAGTATGATCTGCCTCCTACTGTGGCAACAAATTGGCCACTTTGAAAGTGATCAATTTGAAATCTGAGCTTGTTTCTGTAAGATAGCAAAACGAGATCAAGCTGCCTTTCGAAACAGAGAGAGAACATGATCAAGGAGCCTATAGGCTCTGATACCATGTAATCGAATAGAAGTAGATATCTTATTCCAATAGATAAGCAAGATATAAATACAATATACTCGGTGCTAATTTAGGAAAGAAAATAAAGAGGTATTCCTACAAATCTGCTAGCTAATTATGAGGGATTCCTACAGATCTACTAGCTAAAAATATGCCTATGTATACTACTAAAATGATGTCTATATACATTTTGTAACAATTTTTATTTCTGTCACTTCAGAGTGGCTACATTAATTGGTCATTTTGAGAAATTTTGGCATCTTCAAGGCTAGCTGTTCTACCGTATACTTCATTCATTAGAAAGCTGAAAATTTTCCAATATACTTGTATACTTGGAGCAAATCAATGAAGATTCTGGTAAATAAATTGGTTAATTTTTCTATTTATGCTTCTCTAAAGCTTATGCTTTAGTCAAGAGATTCATAGAGTTGGTTGGAACATCAACTCAATCAAAACTCTCTTTCTGTTTAAGCCAACACTGTTGATTTTAACTTAGGGTCTGTGATATAAGTTCTCTGTGGATGCAGTTATGTAGGAAGTTGAAAATGTTGGCTTTCATTTTCATAGACTTTGATGTATGAATGATAAGTCCTATCATTTGAAATGAGTTAAGGAAGAAGGGAGACCAGAGATAAGATATACGAAATTCTTTGGGTATAACAGATTAAAGGAATGACTTGAGATAACTTGTATATACTTTTGTCTGAGAATTTGCATGGCTTCTCTGCTCATAAGCTAATTTATTAGATATATGTGAGCTTTTCTATTTCATGAATCTGTGTATATTCCCTCTCCCATTTAGACTTCTCTTTGAGTTCATGCTTTTTGATGTTCAGTTTAAGTGCTT
Source organism: Solanum stenotomum (assembly GCF_019186545.1). NCBI lineage: Eukaryota > Viridiplantae > Streptophyta > Magnoliopsida > Solanales > Solanaceae > Solanum > Solanum stenotomum. The sequence goes on from NW_026037126.1 coordinate 8,361, forward strand.
CAGTAACATCAGAACATTGGAAGATTTGTTTAATTGTGACAGTTGTTAAAGCTGAAATGGGGAACTAACTCGATTTTTCTGTTGTCTCCTCATTTTCAGCTCTAAATCCTGATAAATTGACTGAATTTATGCTGCTAGATCAAGCACCAGTTAGCCACAATACTCATCTATTCAGGTTATTTTTTTCTTTCTTTGTTATTTTATAATTATGGCTTTTACACTTTGATAGTGACACATTCAGGTGGATTTTGCTCTCCCATTAAATGTTTTCTCTAAACAGCTCTAGCTCACATCTTACTGTTTTATAGCGGAACAGTAGTATGGTTCTAGCACTATCATTTATCTTTAAACTGTCGAAAAGCCTGGATCTAGAAGAATTAGTTTCAGTATCATGCTTCATATTATAGCACATTCAATTATTAAAGAAACTAGAATTAGAATTGGGAAGCATGTAGTCTTGATCTATCCTTGCTTGTTTGATGGCCATTAAAGCCCTATATATGGGGTGTGTATTTTAGATTCTGGTTGAAACTTTCTGTCATTTTTTTGGGGACAATGTGTGTGAAACAATACCTCAATCCTCTATGTTGCTTAGGTTAAGTAAATGCGAAACTGAGTTGCTGTCTAGGAGTTCTCGAAGAACGTGCATTCTGGAAATTCATTTATAAGCATCTTGAAGTGTATATTTTGTGTAATTGCACTTCCTTTTTTTGTTTGCTAAATAGCTTGTGTAAATGCATACCGCCTGAAAATTCACCTCTAGTAGTAGTATTTTATATATAGATTAAAGCTATCCAAAAAGATGGGTTCTCTTATCTCCTGATGTTCTATTTGACTTTAATGAACCAAACGTGAGTGTAATGTTATCCCCACAAAAATTTAATATTAAAATCTGTCTATTTTTCAAGGGGGCTGGGGGAGTTTCCGATGCTTCTGCTCTACATTTCTATTTCATATTGATAGACCAAACTTTCCCGGAATCATGAGCTGCCACTACTTTATACTACATTTTTTACACTACCCATATATGTTTTTAAGTTCCTTTTTTTTCCTATTATTTTTTCTTTATAGGGTGATATCCTTTAGAACCTTAAGATAACCTTGTTGCTGATAACTTTTAGCGCTCTTCAATTCCATGAAGTTTGTAAGTCTCTTCCTTTCTCTGCAAATTTGCCTTTCCAGCATATAATTGGAGTACATACTGACATCATATTCACTGATACAACATTTGCAGATATGTTTAAGTGAGGGAACGGGCTACTATTTTCCACCATGCCACATAGTTAATATAAGTGGTTTCCGGGTGTTACTGCCCTTTGGACCTTTCATCCCTAGCTGTATCCACTTGTTATTTCTTCCCTGCTTGATGAGAAAGCTTCAATTCAATGAGGCCAAAGTTCATCAAATTCAGAGTCTGTAGGACATGATGTTTCGGAGCTTCTTGATTCCAAAAGTTTGATACTGGCTGAGCCTGGTTTAAAACTGTGAAAAGCTTGCCGAATATTTATTCCATAGATCTAGTACTAATCTCAAGTTCGGTGGGTATGCTAGGGTGACCATTTCTTACCAGCCTCAAAGACTTCAGAGCAAAGGTGATAGAAAACATATTTTCTTACATTTTTAAATACAATGAACTTTATGCTGGTAAATATCTTTTTTGATGTGGTTATCTCATATGATATATGCAACGAAAGCAGCTTCCAGGCTTGGGAAACTGATGATGGATGCCCTTATTTCCATGCATATGGAATTGAGAAAATCCTATGGACCTGAGGAGCCTGGTTTCCCTCAATGGATCAGATGGGAAAACTTGAACTACTTCCTAGGGCACTAAAGGATATTGGTTTAGGCAGTGAAAGTATAGAGCTTGGTGGATGGCTGTCATACAGGTAACACTTCTTATTTCATTTAATAGAAATATCTATTTTCATCACACTTCTTGTGATTCATCAATTAGTGTGTTCCAACTTACCTGAACTACTCTGCTACTTCCACTTATGTTTTAAAATGCTAGTTGTGCTTAGATGTAAATGTTCTAGGTGATACAAACACATAAATAAAGTACCTTAAAAAATGAGGAACACATGATGCAGGGATCTCATAATTTTCTTCCACCAATACAAGCACACACCCTTTTAAACTGTAGAAAAGACTACATCTAGAATTATTAAACTTATTAAGATCGTGAACTATATAGGGGATTGCTAATATGGAGTAAGTTTTGCCAAATCTGAAATTGATCTCATCGCCCATTGTGTTAGGCACTGATACCAAATTGTTATGAATTTTTAGGGAAGGATCGATTCACAGGGCGATATATAAATCAGCTCGTTAAAGGGAGGCTGAAACCATAGAGTTCATTAAAAGAGAGAACCCCGATCTCTTTAGCTCTTCAACTTGAGACTGAAACCTTAGAGTTCAATGGAAGAGAGAACTCCAATCTCTTGCTTTTTGCTGAAAAATGACTTACTAGTTTATTTATTTTTGATGAAGTAAATGTTCCATTGAAGGCATCAAGAAGATGCAAATTAGTTACAAAAGTAGAAGCAAAAACAGTTGGTCTGCTGGCTCAAGTACAATTATGCTAAAACTAAGGAGCCAACAAAATTTGAAAAACTATCCAGGGAATCTACATAGGACAAATTAACCCAACTGTACAGACACATAAGGCATTCCGCTTTGAGAGAATGTAAAGGAGTTGATAGACCTTCAAAACATCTTCTGTTCCTTTCCCTCCAAATACTCCAAAAAATTGCTGCAGGTATCATCTTCCAAGTCTATTTGATAGTGCTGTCAACTTTCCAGCAACACCAACTCTCATAAGCTTCTTTGATACTATGTGGCATGACCCAACTGAGTCCAAAAAGAGAGTAAAACATGTTCCACAATTTTGCTGTAACAGTACAATGCAGAAAAAGGTGCCTATTGCTCTCTGCTGCTTTCTGACATAAGTAGCATCCATTCACAATGATGCGTTTCCTTTTATAGAGGTTGTCTTGAGTTAGGCATACTAGTTTTTTCATCAAAATCCCCTTTAAATAGGAGTCTTATTACATTAATAGGAAGTCTAATTCTTATGGAAAGTAGGAGACCTAAATCCTATTCCAAACTAATAACTATAGCATAACCTAATCCTTATAAAACTATGAAATATAAACTCTATTCTAGAATAATAAATAAAGCTACTAAAATAATAATTAAATACTTAATTTAAGGGCTTCCCACGCATCCACAACAGTTTCTAGGTAGTGTTCCTTGTTGACGGGGACTCACACTTGAAGATAGTTGACAACTCAGTTGTTGCTAAATTGCTTAACAGATACTACATGTGAATTTACCATCTGCCCAATACTTGAAAAATGAGTACGCATCTCTTTCACATGGTCATCAGTTGAGTTAAACCTTTTCATCATCTTAGTCATCATATCCCCATCCTCACAATCCATTCACCCAACCCCACATGAAAAATTAGTGCAATGCCCTCAATGCACAAATGATATAAAAACTTAGGGTTAGATAGACATATGGCTCCCAAGCGCCGAAGAACTATTAAGAAGCTTATCTTTGGAGCACTATGAATAGTGCCCTTCGATGCCGATGCTCCGACTGCTAACTCACGCTCTCGCTACTTCCTAAAGTCCTCATTTGCCTTTGATTTGTTTTCGAGCAGCCTTTAGCGCACATCGCACTCTTGTAGCCTCGCTGCCCTCATCAATGTCACTAGGGGCATCATCCGCACACACTTTCCAGTCACACAGGGAGGGTCTTGAGTAGGTTCTTCATCCTCAAATAGGGCAGATATAACATCGCCTCCACCATTAGTGGGGTAGGCTTTGGTGAAAATGAGCTAGCATCAATGTCCACCCGGGGTGTGGCTAACTTAGTCCGGAAGGCGGAGAGATCTACAGTCGGCTCAGGTCGAGGCCTATCTAATTTTTGAAACTCACAAGGCATCAATTCTCCTTTGTATTACTTGAATCTTATCTTCAACAACATTCTCTCTCTTGCCTCCGTGTCCTCTACGACCTTTCTCATCCATGGACGAATATGCTGCAATAGAATCTTGATTTGAGTTCAATTTCTGAAGTCTGGTTAGCGACAACATGGCGAAACCTGT
>NW_026037127.1:0-552 GCF_019186545.1 Solanum stenotomum
GATTCATCTAAAAAGTATGACCCTTTTCGACCCATGATGGCTACATGGTTTATGGGGGCTGTGAGTTGTCTGAACTCTCCCCCATATCGGTGCTCAATACTACTCCCAAAAATATACTAGCTCTTATGTTTTAAAAAACATACTTCTTTCTGCTGATTTGAGATAATTGCTCAAAAACTTAGCTCAAAGGCTATCTTGGAAATCTCAGTTTCCCTGCTTGCTTCATTTAGAAAGCTATTACTCTTTTCTGAAAACTAGCCCGAAGGCCCTTTGGAAATCTCAGTTTCCGTTCTTATTTAAACGTGAAAACATTTATAAACTCTTTGAGAATACTTAGTCCCCATATACTTTTGAAGAAAAAGACTTCAAACTTTACTCTTTACTCTTTACTAAACTCAAAACTTAAGTCTTAAAACAAAGGTAAAACATTTGTAAAAGACTTCTTAAATTGTGGTTCGTACCGAATTATGGACATGAACTACTCAATGCAAGGTTTTCAATAACCATTGATAGAACTCAAATATTTGGAATTCAAGAACTTCAATGATATTA
>NW_026037128.1:0-874 GCF_019186545.1 Solanum stenotomum
TTGCATATTTATACCAAAACAACCCAAAACCAAATAAATTTCATCCAACCAAAACAACCCAAAGCCAAATAAAATTCATCCAACCAAAACAACCCAAAGCCAAATAAACTTCATCCAACCAAAACAACACAATATTTTCAACATATACATTAAACTATTTCAAAATAAACTTCATCCAACTTCAAAATAAACTAAAATACGATCAAATTAAACAATTCCAAAAATATAGAAGTCTAAAATGTCAAATAGATACAACTACTCTTCATCACCCTCACTCTCTTTATCAGACTTATCATTCTCATAACCCTCCTGATCAGATCTATCACTGCTAGCCGGACATGGAGAAAGAATATTTCCTGATTCAAAAAGAAAAGTTAGTTGGGCCTGAAGTGCTGCATACCCGCTCGACCAAGATTGTTTCTATTTAAAATCAATCTTGAATTTAAAAAATCATCAAGTGTCATTGCATGATTTATAAATCTAGTGACACCTTCTGCAAATTCTGGAATCATACCCGCTCGACCAGGATTGTTTCTATTATACATCCAACTACAATCAGGATTCATCAACACAAACAATAATGATAATTCTAATTCCATCAACTAAATAACATTTGAATTTATTTAAACAACTTAACCACTTTCTAAGTCTAACTAGTTTTGACATATTTATTTTAACTTATTTAAACAACTTAACAACTTTAACTAGTTTAGTTTTGACTTAATTCGAACAACTAAATCCACCAACTAAACCACAATATTTATTTTAACTTATTTAAACAAACTTAACTTTTTAACTTTAACTACATTAGTTTTGACTTAATTCCAACAATTAAATTCACTAACTGAACCGACATTATTTATTTTAACTTATT
>NW_026037129.1:0-560 GCF_019186545.1 Solanum stenotomum
AACCCCAAACAAGCCTCATAGCATATCAGTACACATCCTTGGTCGCGGAAGCAATTAAAATGACCATAAGCGACAAGCATAATCAAGGGGGAAATCGGGACTAAGGGAGCAAGAGAAAAAAAGAAGGAATGATACATAAATACCATAGATGAGTCAAACTCAAGCATAATACACAACTTGTCCAACACCACCTCTAAACATGAGTACTTAGCGGGGGCCAAAACAAACTACCGGGCTCACCCTCATAGTCAAAACATAACTAAAAAGAAAGAGTCTTATACATAACAAAAGATCATGAGCAACGTCCCCGGAATGGAGGACTCACCAATAACCTTGATAGGAAATCGTATTAGCCACGCGGAGGAGGAGGGTCAAGCGGTGCTCCGGTCCCTACATGGTGACATCATGTAGGCATAGAGTATGCGTTAGTACGTTCGAATGTACAAAGTATATGGGATGCAATGCAATGCTACAATAGATGGACATCATAGGAAAAATGCATAATCATACCCTATAATGATGCTTACATGAAAAAAATCATATTTTGTGGGACGTAGTAC
>NW_026037130.1:0-391 GCF_019186545.1 Solanum stenotomum
TATTATTATTATTATTAATATGATTATTATTGTTGTTATTGTTATTGTTATTGTTGTTGTTGTTATTAGTCATTTGTTGTTGTTGTTGTTATTAGTCATTCGTTGTTGTTGTTGTTGTTATTGTTAGTCATTTATTGTTGTTGTTGTTATTAGTCATTTGTTGTTGTTGTTGTTATTATTATTATTAGTCATTTGTTGTTGTTTTTATTTATTTATTTATTATTATTATTATTATTATTACTATTATTACTATTATCACTATTATTACTATTATTACTATTTTTATTATTGTTATTATATTATTATTATTATTATTATTATTATTATTATTATTATTGTAACGACTCGGAAAATGATAGAGTAAAACTAGAGCCACACATGTGAGTTTGGA
>NW_026037131.1:0-961 GCF_019186545.1 Solanum stenotomum
GGCTATCTTCATGGACCTAATGAATAGAAACTTTAAACCCTACCTTGATTCCTTTGTTGTGGTCTTCATTGATGATATTTTAATCTATTCGCATAGCGAGGAAGAACATATGGGTCACTTGAGGGTTGTGTTGCAAAGATTGAGAGAGGAGAAGTTGTATGCCAAGTATGAAAAGTGTGAATTTTGGTTGAGGGGGGTTGCCTTCCTAGGTCATGTGGTGTCGGGGGATGGTATTAAGGTGGACCCTAAGAAGACCGATGTGATTAGAAATTGGCCTAGGCCATTGACCCCGTCGGATATTAGGAGCTTCTTGAGCTTAGCGGGTTACTACCGGAGATTTGTGAATGAGTTTTCTTCTATTGCTTCTCCCATGACTAAGTTGACACAAAAGAAGGCTAAGTTTGAGTGGACCGACGAGTGCGAAAGGAGTTTTCAAACCTTGAAATATAAACTTGTGTCCGCTCCTATATTGTCACTACCGGATGGGCTTGAGGGATTTGTTGTGTATTGTGATGCTTCTAGGTTGGTTTGGGTTGTGTCCTAATGCAAAATGGTAAGGTGATAGCCTATGCTTCTAGACAACTCAAAGTGCATGAAAAGAACTATCCTACGCATGATCTTGAATTAGCCGCGGTGGTGTTTGCTTTAAAGATTTGGCGTCATTACTTGTATGGGGTACATGTTGATGTGTTCACCGATCATAAGAGCCTCCAATATGTCTTCACTAAAAAAGATCTCAATTTGAGACAAAGAAAGTGGCTAGAATTTCTTAAAGATTATGATATGAGTGTGCATTATCATCCCGGTAAAGCTAATGTGGTGGCGGATGCTTTGAGTAGGGTGTCTATGGGTAGCCTAGCTCATGTTGATATTGGTGATAGGGAGATGGCTAGAGAGGTGCATCGGTTGGCTAGGTTGGGGGTTAGGTTGGAGGAAGTTGGTAATGGTGGTGTGGTCGTTG
>NW_026037132.1:0-336 GCF_019186545.1 Solanum stenotomum
CTACTCCAAGCTAGATCAACGCTGGCTATTAGTGCTCGGACCTGCATCACAAATTAGATGCAGAGCGTAGCATGAGTACCAAAACAACAGGTACCCAGTAGGCATCATNGCAAGATAAGCAAAAGTAAACTGAAATGCAAATAAAGGGTCACATCAAGTGCAAAGAGTAGTAAATGGGGGTATGTACACGAGCGTACAGGCAACAAAGACAAGCAATCTAACTAACTCCGCCGGGCTCCCATAAACCCGACGGGTACGCTCGTGCACAATAAAAGAAACCACCTGCACGGACCCCCATAAGCCCGGCAGATGGATCGGCAGTTGAAGTAAAATAAT
>NW_026037133.1:0-428 GCF_019186545.1 Solanum stenotomum
TTCCCTTCACTGAACCCTAGATCTTGACTGACACATTTGATAAGAATATCCACACTCTCCTGCAACATAATGTTAAAAGTCTGAGCAAGATACGACTTATTTAAACTGAATATTAAAAATGAACAATTCAAAAAAAGAAATCTTTCTGTGGGATTACGTGTATTCTATATTTACTTACGTTACCAATTGTCAATTCTTGGTCATTGTCATTGAGATTCATGTCAATTCGGATTAATATTTAGGTATAGATATTCCCTCTTTTTTTTTCTCCTTTCAAACAAAGAAAAATGGTTGAAGTTTTTCTATTTGGAATCGTGTTAGGCCTAATTCCTATTACTTTGGCTGAATATATTAGAATTAGTAGCCACGGAATCACCACATTCATACACAATAAAGTGGTGGAATATTTCCTGTGCTGATGTATTATG
>NW_026037134.1:0-428 GCF_019186545.1 Solanum stenotomum
AGCGAAAAAGGTATGTTAAGGCTATTCTTTTCCTATGGCATGTTTCCTTAAAGCTTAGGAGCAATGTAATTGAGTTGTTATCGTTGTTATACTTATAGCTATTATTGTTGATTGTTGGCTGCTCGAGTGCGTAAAATCCCCTCTTATCGAGATTCTTATTCAGTAGTAACATTCGTATGTTGGACACGACTTAGAGGCTATTTGTATAGGTTGCCTATAACTAAATTGCTCACTTTTAGCCGTTGGATTGTTATTGTTGCCTTTGGGCTATTGTTGTTAGCTGCAGGAATGTGATCTATGCCTAGCAGGGTTATGTTCTGCCTACAGGGCTATATGGATGCCAAAAAGGGCTATGAGTTGCCTACGGGGCTATATTGATGCCTAGAAGGGCTATGAGTTGCCTATAGGGCCATGTTGTTGCCTAAGAG
>NW_026037135.1:0-317 GCF_019186545.1 Solanum stenotomum
AAACACTTTGAAATTACCTCCATAATTGGGAAAGTAACTTTAGAATATTTTTTGTTTCAAGATCTATCATATTATATTAAAAATAGGAAGATCCTAACTCTAAAGTTAGATTATGAAAATGCCCTTTAAGTTTCTTAATTAAATAAAAAAATGACAGGTATGTTGACCAAATACATTGTCAAAGGCTAGAATTTATCATCTTCCACTACTTAATGACGTTTATTTGTGGGTCCTTTTAGCTTCTGTTGGTTATCCAGCTTACGCTTCAAGGCACTTGGAGTAGATGTATTTGCAGGTACTAGATTACATTGAAGATA
>NW_026037136.1:0-807 GCF_019186545.1 Solanum stenotomum
TATATAACGAAATATATCCCTTGTTATAGTGGAAGAGGTATATTTGGACGAAAGGTATAATGGAAGGAGTTTATTTGGACGAAACGTATAACGGAAAGGGGATATCTAGACTAAAAGTATTACGGGATTGGTATGTTTGAACTCAAAGTATAACAAAAAATATATTTAAATTATTTTTTATATTACAAGTGTATATTTGGTTGTTTATCCGTATATATAGTCTAGACAAATACTATTGGAGGTGGCGATGGGGCCGTAGGGATTGTGAGGATGAAGATAAGGTGTGTTGGCAGGTTTAGAAGACACAATCAATGTGGAATGTCACTTGTGAGGCTTGTTTTTCCTACTTCTACTACAAAAGTCATATTNTCATATTTCAGCTCATTTTTACGTAACTTATTTTCGTAGAGAAAATGTATTCCAATATTTTGAACAATCAAAAATGAAAAAAAACTGAAATTCCTCCATGCCGAACATACCCATATAAGTTTAGAAAAAAGTGTTCTTCCTCTTAATTTTACAAAACATTTTTTACGTCATAAGTTACTGAAAATAAGTAGTATCTAAAAACAAAAAATTTAACTCTAAATTGTTATTAATTTTGCATGCATGTGTATATATTTAAGAGCTCTCATTAAAATTTGATTTTATGCTACTAATTTTATTGAAATGCGTTGGGAGTTTTAAGATCGGTGTTATGACTAAATTTTAAAAATAACATACTTGTCATCCTTCGGCAAGTTTCAAAATTTCATTGAAACTATGCACAGGATGCTATCGGAGTGCCAATGATTATGAATAGTAATG
>NW_026037137.1:0-807 GCF_019186545.1 Solanum stenotomum
ACGAGATAAAAGTAAGATCCTTGTGGACTCTGACTCTCTTCCAAATTTCACACATATCAAGAGTTTTAACGCGCTGTTATAAGTCTTTATAACTCGACCTGTTTTCTCGGATCCTATACATAATGAGAGCCTTAGTGCACCGGCCTGTTCATTTATAGTGCTTAGGGTTCTTTCTTTCACTATTTTTGTTATTATTATTATTATTATTATTATTATTATTTCACAATTGTTTTGGCAAAGCTCAAGAAAATTTTGCGAAACTGGAAAATTAGGAACCATTCTCAGTTTGAGGAAAATAATGGTCTTTAGTTTTTCTGGTTAATAATTTGATGCCTTTTTCTTGCTTTTTGGAAGCTAAACATAATTAAGTACTGATGTTGCATGTTTTGAACACTGATATCCGACATATTTTGTTTTTATTGATATTTCTTGCAGATTTTGATCAATACCTCTGTTATAACCGCTACTTCATTTAGTTCTTGATATATTTACTTATCTATAATGTCCAGTTTGGTAGGCTATGTGCACTGGATTGTTTGCCTATCTTTTTAATATTAATAAGCATTATTGTGTATGTATTGACAAAATATAAAATTTTCCGCAGCTTTTGGATAACTCTTTTATGATGCTTCTTCATTTGGGATGTAATATAATTCCTGAATTTATTATCTTAATTTCTAAAACTGTGGGCTTTCTATGTGAATACGCTAAATATCTATGTTTGTAACTGCATAACTATAGGTAAATACATATATGCATGTGAATCGTTACAAGCGTGCAGTATCTAATAGCGATGTACTGTCTATT
>NW_026037138.1:0-451 GCF_019186545.1 Solanum stenotomum
TATTGTGTCTTTGACAACATTACCCTTCTCTTCTATTAATATAATAATACTATAGAAGTGGTGGTCAATACTACCAAATTATTGTGTCTTTGACAACATTACCCTTCACTTCTATTAATATTTCTTTCTTTTTCTTCTATTAATATTTCTTTCTTTTATGAGTCCTCAATACTACCAAATTATTGTGTCTTTGACAACATTGCCCTTCATACTATAGAAGTGGTGGTCAATACTACCAAATTATTGTGTCTTTGACAACATTACCCTTCACTTCTATTAATATTTCTTTCTTTTTCTTCTATTAATATTTCTTTCTTTTATGAGTATTAATATTTCTTTCTTTTATATAATATTTTCTATTTCTTTCTATTAATATTTCTTTCTTTTATATAATATTTTCTATTTCTACTTTCTATTTCTTTCGATTAATATTTCTTTCTTTTATATAATA
>NW_026037139.1:0-232 GCF_019186545.1 Solanum stenotomum
AAAGCCCTAGGCAATTTGTCTTTATCTTCTGGATATTGTTATGTTTTCCTTCAAAACATCTTTGATTCCTTTCCTTCCGAATTGTCCGCCACATGCAAGCTGGGACAATCCTCCATCTCTTCTCTTTTTTCCTGCATTTCCATCCCTGTTCCAGCATTGTAGGACTTCTATAATTCTCCCAGGATTTGTCCACTTAATCTTCCACTTTTGGATGAACATCTGCCACAATTGA
>NW_026037140.1:0-204 GCF_019186545.1 Solanum stenotomum
CTCTAACTCATAAGCCACTTTACCAATCTTTTTCAAGATCCGGTAAAGGCCTACATATCTAGGATTGAGCTTCTCTTTCTTGCCAAATCTCATCACCCCCTTTATAGGTGATACTTTCAGGAAAACCCAATCATCAACTTGGAACTTTAGTTCCCTTCTTCTCATATTTGCATAAAACTTCTGGCAACTCTGGGCAGTCTTAAG
>NW_026037141.1:0-204 GCF_019186545.1 Solanum stenotomum
ATGATAATGTGTTAATAACCATGCTTAATAATGACGTGTTTTCATTTAGAAGTCATACCTTTTTTTTAGCATTGTTCACATAGTAACCATGTTGATAGAATTTAACAAACAAGATCAATTGGTTTAATTAAAACAGCCTGCTATAGTCTTTTCTTAGCACGTTAAATAATTAAAATAATTGTGCTGCATATTTTCTGCCATTGC
>NW_026037142.1:0-254 GCF_019186545.1 Solanum stenotomum
CATTGTCCAATATGCTCTATTAAGTTATGTATATTTGTTCAGCTTTATCATGTCATGCTTGCTCAAAATCTTTCAACTACTGATACATAGTCTACGCTACATTTTCTTTTAAAGTAGGTTCAGGTCCTTAACATTAAGATCACGCGGAGATCGGTTCCCGATACGTATTCCGCAGTATCAGTGGTGAGACCTCATTTTTCTAGGAGTATTTATATGTTTTATATTTAGTCTCTCATTTTAGTTTCAGTTTTGCT
>NW_026037143.1:0-479 GCF_019186545.1 Solanum stenotomum
CTAAACATTAAACCCTTAACCATAAACACTAAACCTTAAACCCTAAACCCTAACCCCAAACCCTAACCCTAAACCATAAACCACAAACCCTAAACCCTAAACCCTAAACACTAAACCCTAAACCCTAAACCCTAACCCTTAACCCCCAAACCCTAAACCCTAACCCCTAACCCCTAAACCACAAGTCCTAAACCCTAAACACTAAACCCTAAACCCTAAACCCTAAACCCTAACCCCTAACCCTTAAACCCTAACCCCTAAACCCTAAACCCTAAATCCCTAAACACTAAACCCTAAACCCTAAAACCTAAACCCTAAACCTTAAACCCATAACCATAATCCCTAAACCCTAAACCCTATACCCTAATCCAAAAAGTTAAATCTTAAACCCTAAACTTGAAATCTTAACCCTTAACCCTAAACCCTAAATCCAAAATCCTAAACCCTAAACTCTTATCCCTTAACCTTAACCCTAAACC
>NW_026037144.1:0-862 GCF_019186545.1 Solanum stenotomum
AGTGCTTCTGTTTTATCATGATATGGCTCTGTAAGCTTTAGATTTTTTCTTCTTGTGGTTATAACACTATGTTCATTTAAGGTCATGATTGTCAGTTTCTTGGCTATTCTTGTTGGACTCATTATGCAGCCTTGTTTAGTTTATTGTGACAAAAAGAAATGGTTAAGTTTCTCTATTAGCTCTGATCTTGTGGAACTATAGACCAATTATCATCAGGTTGTTGAGGCTTAAAGTGATTAGACTCATTTTAGCTTAAGAATGATTTGTGCTAATCTCTATTGCATTAGACTCATTTTAGCTTCCTTATAGTTGAGCATTAAAACTGAAAAACTTGATCCCTTCATTCTGCTTTAGTGAGAGAGTGTTGTGTTAAACAACAGGTCTGGCTCTGTCTATCAAACTAAATCAGTAGTATTTGTTTTCTTTGGGCGAGTAATAATTTATTTTGGAGAAACAAGTAGTTGTTAAGGCATAAGCTTCACAGGTAAACTTTCTTTTGCTGTTAAAGCATAAGCTTATCCTGATTCTTGTCTACATTTGACTTGCAAAATTTGTTCATTAGTTAGTGTTTAGACTTCACTTCCAAGTTGAAACATTGTGCATACTAAAGTTGTGTGATATGGTTGTTTACAGTCTGATAAAATTTGTACTTTGTTAGAAGTTAGGACTTAACAATGTTTAGCACCTCTCTATCTTATAACAACAAGAACATACTCAGTGAAATCTCACAAGTTGTACTTTAAATATCACAGTTTTACTTTCACAGTTTGTTATCAAAGCACTTTTATATTTTTCTTGCTTTATTCCAGTGTATCATTGTGCATATTTTAAGTATCTTTTTAGGCAATGAAGAAGACATCTG
>NW_026037145.1:0-503 GCF_019186545.1 Solanum stenotomum
GTACCCTGATGAATAAAATTATGTTTAATTTGTTGCAAACAAATTGGAACGGAAAATTAAGATCGAGATCTTGAATATAAGAGTTATTAGCCTTGAAAATATACATTTGACCAACTTAGAAAATCTAAGTAAATAATTCATGTCAATTGGTTAAACTAATTAATCAAAATAAATTAATTCATATTCATTGACTGAAAAGTTGAGTTCCAAAAAAATTAAATAAGGGTAGAATAGTAAAGGCTAAACACATATACAGCCCCTCAAACTTGCCCTCATTTTTCATTTTGGCACTCCAACTTAGCCTTGTTCCATTTTAACCCTTAAACTCCATTTTTTCTGTACCATTTAAACACTTATAATAATTTTTATGATTTGTTTATATTTATGTTTTTCAATTGCAATTTCTTATTTTTAAAAATAGATTTGTGCCTGTTAATTAAAAAAATTAAACATTTGCGAACGAACATAAAAAGAAATCAAACAATAATATTATTTTTTGATAT
>NW_026037146.1:0-1112 GCF_019186545.1 Solanum stenotomum
GATCACCAACCACAAATTCTCGCTTTTTAATTCTTTCATCCTGATACCTCTTCATCTTCTCTTTGTATAAGGCTGAACTTTCATAAGCTTTTAGGCGAAACTCATCAAGCACGTTCAAGTCGTTCATCCTTTGATTTGATGCAGTGCCCCAATCCAAATTTAACTTCTTCATTGCCCACATAGCCTTGTGCTCTAGCTCTACTAGTAAATGACAAGACTTCCCATATACAAGTTGGTAAGGCGACATACCTATGGGGGTCTTGTATGCAGTGCGATATGCCTATAGAGCATCATCAAGCTTCCTTGACCAATCAGTTCGATTGGCGTTCACAGTCTTTGCCAATATCTGCTTTATTTCTCTGTTGGACACCTCAACTTGACCGCTAGTCTGTGGATGATAAGGAGTGGCTACATTGTGACGGACACCATATTTCTAAAGTAGTGTTTTGAACAACTTATTACAAAAGTGAGAGCCTCCATCGCTAATAATAGCCCTTGGTGTAGCAAATCTGGAGCATATATTTTTTTTCAAGAATGCGGTGACACTTTTACCTTCGTTGTTGGAGAGTGCTACTGCTTCCACCCACTTCGATACATAATCAACCGCAACCAGAATATACTTCATCCCATATGAACTCACAAATGGGCCCATGAAATCAATGCCCCATACATCAAACAATTCGATCACCAATATGGGATTCATAGGGAGCTCTTGCCTCTTTAAAATCCCCCTATCTCTTTGGCACCGATCACAAGACTTGGCGAAATCATGAGCATCTTGGTGGATGGTAGGCCAATAGTATCCACACTGCAAAATCTTATGTGCAGTCTGAATATCACTATGATGCCCACCAACGGGTGATGAATGTCATGCTTCAAGTACACTCAGCATTTCAACCTCAGGCACACAACTACGAATAATCCCATCAGCACAACTACGATACAAATAAGGTTTATCCCAAAAGAATTTCTTCACATCATGCATAAATTTCTTTCTTTGGTGAAAAGACAAATCGGGTGGCACAATATCGCTTGCCAAATAATTAGCAAAGTCTGCGAACCAAGGAATCAAATCATTAGAAGTAGCCAATATCTGTTCATCTGGAAAAGCA
>NW_026037147.1:0-646 GCF_019186545.1 Solanum stenotomum
TCAACAAATTAAAAAGAAAATATGTTCATATAAATTGAAATACACTGATAATAAATTAGTAGTTGATGTTTCTTTCTTTTTGTCAAAGGGAAAATTAGATGAATCTCTAGTTGACTCATTCAATTTGCCAATGTATTTTCCCTCTCCTCAAGACATGACTAAAGTAGTGGAGAAAAATGGACTTTTTAGCATTGAGAGAATGGAGTTGATAAATATCAAATCAAATCTTGTGGATGAGGCTGATGCAAAGACTTTAATGATGAGTCTAAGAAATTCTATCGAAGGAGTTATAATCAATCATTTTGAAAGTAAAATAGCAGAAGAAGCTTGTACAAGAACAATTCTCAAGAGTGAAGAGATTTCAGAATGGATGAAAGTTCATTCTGAGAAACCAATCATATTGTTTGTCGCTTTGAAGCGTAAATGAATTTCTCTAAAGAAATTTATCTATTATATAATTTAGGTCTGTGGAGAGATAATGTGACATATCTGCATGCCAAGTACTATGTTGTGCCTAATGTTTTTGGATTTTCCTCATTTGTTTCACTTTATGTTCTCTACAAAGAAAATTAAAAAGTGTCTATGTTAATTTTTCTATATTGACCTCCCTTTCTTGCACTTTTTCTCTTCATATATACAAAAACAA
>NW_026037148.1:0-1205 GCF_019186545.1 Solanum stenotomum
ACATACGGAAGTCAGTATTATAATTTTTATTTTTTTTTATTTTACACAAAACCTATTGAGAAAAAATAAAATATTGTTATTTATTTATTTTTTTAATACCGACATCAAGAGGTCGCTTTTTATTGTAATTCATTTTTTCCGAGAAAATTTCCGACCTCCAGAGGTCGGAATTTGGTTTTCCCGCTTTCCACAAATCGACCTCCGGATGTCGCTTTTAAAAGTAATTAGATGAAATAAAAATACCGACCTCCGGATGTCGCTTTAATTAATAGTAATTAGATGAAATAAAAATACCGACCTCATGAGGTCGGTATTTTAATTACATACTACCGACATTCGGAAGTCGGAATTATAAAATATTTAATTGAGAAAAAATTCCGACCTTCTGAGGTCGGAATTTTTAATGAATTACAATAAAAACCGACCTCTTGATGTCGGTATTATTTTCTCAATTAAATATAAAATATACCGACCTCATGAGGTCGGTATTTTTATTGTAATTCATTTTTTCCGGGAAAAATTTCGACCTCCGGAGGTCGGAATTTGGTTTTCCCTCTTTATTTTGAATAAAAACCGACTACTTGTAAATACCGACCTCCAGAGGTCGGAAATTACCGACCTCCATTTGAGGTCGGATATTTTTAGGTCGGTATTCACTGTTTTTTTAGTAGTAGATCTAAACATAATCAATGAAGTTGAGGCAACTCAACTTCAAGAAGCATTGAGTGTGTCTAATCTGTTTCCACACTTTCCCCTTGTGTTTTCCTTTTTGTTTGTTTAATTTTTACAACTATTGTTTGTTTTCTCTTTTGGGCCTAGTGTCACGTCCCGCCACTTCGCAGTAGAATTTTGCGTCCGGATAGGGGCGGAAGGGTCTAGAGTTGTGGAGAAGTTTCCGGAAGACTCTAGAACCCTTTGGATTATTCAAGAAGGCTAGAGAATTCCCTAGAATTCTCTAGAATAACTTAGAAGGCAATAGAAGGTCCTAGATAGTTTCCAAGAAAGCCTTAGAATTCTCTAGAATGTATAGAGAATTCTAGAAGAGGGACTAGATATTTTCTTGGAAAGCTTTAGAATTTCCTAGAATTAGTAGAAGATTCTAGGGAGGGACCAAAGTATAATTATTAGAGGGACTTATAAAGTAATTTTTATTTGCACTTAGGCCCTTAGGAAGTTGTATAAATAGAAGGGGCCTCTCATTTGTA
>NW_026037148.1:1288-1392 GCF_019186545.1 Solanum stenotomum
CTCTCTCTTTGTTCTTTCTAAGTCTTTCCTTAAAAGCATTCTCTTAGCGATCTAGTCTTAAAAGGCTTACTTGAGTTTGCAAGATCGTGAAAGATTCGTGAGTA
>NW_026037149.1:0-862 GCF_019186545.1 Solanum stenotomum
AAGAGCTAGCAATATTAAAAGAAATGTTGAAATTAAACAAAAAGAAAAAGAACAAAAAATAAAATTAGCAAATGAGATAATTAAATTTAAAGAAAAATTGCAATTACAAGATGAATTAGGAGAAAAAGAAGAAAATAACCAAGATAATCTACCCGAAATAAGAGTTGATGAAATAAACGATGATGATCTAGAACAACATTCGAAAACAAGTGAAACATATACGGAACTTTTAGCAAATATAGATAATACAAAAAATTTAGAAGTAAATACAGAAGACGTAGACATGGAAGAAAAACCTAGCACATCAGGAGAAAAAAACCCAAAATATTTTAATCTAAAATATTATAATAAAAATTATGAACAATATAATAAAGAAAAAACTACATGGGATAAAAGATTAAATAAAAAATGGACGCCTAAACAAATAACTGGACAACATGAATTTTTAGATTTAGACTGTGTAGCAGACATAAATAAAACAATCCAATTATGGGTAGGATACATATCAAAACAATTAATAGATAACAAGATAGTAATAGCAGAGGCACCAGGATACATAGAAAGAACACTTATAGGAACAGTAAAATTATGGCTACAAAATTTAACAAGTGAAACCTTAACAACTTTAAGAAATAATAAGAAATTTGATGGTGGAATAGCCACTACAACCATAGAAATATTATATAAATACGAAATAGCTATAAGAAATGAATTTAGTAGTATGACAACAGAAGTAGAAGAACAAAATAAAGAAAAAATCATAAATCGAAATCTAATGACAAAATTAGCAATATGCAATATGTGTTACATATATGAATATACATGTGCATTTACAGAATATTATTATAAAGGAACATATAGC
>NW_026037150.1:0-500 GCF_019186545.1 Solanum stenotomum
AGGGTGTAGGCTCGGGTCGTGACAGTGTTTGACAAGGATCAGAATGGATTCATTTCTGCAGCGGAGCTACGCCATGCCATGACAAACCTAGGCAAGAAGCTTACAGATGAAGAGGTTGACGAGATGATTCGTGAAGCTGACGTGGATGGTGATGGACAGATCAACTATGACGAGTTCGTCAAGGTCATGATGGCCAAGTGAGAACTGATCAACTCCACTTACCTAAATTCGGTTACTTTGAACCTTATGACAATTGAGGATTTTATGTTTTTTATTTTGCGCGACTAATTTTGTTGATATTTCAGATTCTTGTGTATTCGTTTCTGTTATTTTTTACTTCTAATAGACGTTATTGTCTTCCATTTTTCTCTGAAAATTCTCAAGTTTTTTAAGCCTGCAATTTCATCATGTGGAAATTTAGTTAGTTTGTATATTGTGTAAATATGAAGTAATCAAACTAAAAATACCACTTATTTTGAAAAAGGCGAGTAAATCTGAAA
>NW_026037151.1:0-308 GCF_019186545.1 Solanum stenotomum
AAACTTAAATTGTTTGACTCTCGAAAAGCGATACTATGAAAATATTTCTATATACTCTCATGGTATCATCGAGGTTTACTTCAGTCCTTCGATAAGACCTTCATAATATCATCACAATATATAGCTATATACTATTCTAATATCATTCATAAGGATTGCTTCAGTCCAATTGTGAGACCTCCATGATGTTGTCACATTATAGTTGTGTATATGTTTTTTTTGTTTTCCACCCGGTGTCCGGAGTCCACATTGGAGCTCCGACTAAATCCAAATCATGCTCTGCAGGGCCCATTTGGGGGTGGCGCTCC
>NW_026037152.1:0-954 GCF_019186545.1 Solanum stenotomum
GGTTTAGGTTTAGGGGGTTAGGGTTTAGTGTTTTGGGCTTAGGGTTTAGAGTTTGGTATTTAGCGTTTAGGGTTTAGGGTTAAGGTTAGGGGTTAAGAGTTTAGGGTTTAGGATTTTGGATTTAGGGTTTTGGGTTTAAGTTTAGGTTTTATGGTTTAGGATTTAGTATTTTGGGTTTAGGATTTAAAGTTTAGGGCTCAGGGTTTAGGTTTAGTGTTTAGGATTTAGGGTTTAGGGTTAGTCTTTCGGATTTAGGTTTTAAGGTTTAGGGTTTATGCTTTAGGGTTTTGTGTTTAGAGCTTAGGGTTTACGGTATAGGGTCTAGTGTTTTGGGTTTCATTGTTAGGATTTAGGGTTCGGGGTTTATGGCTTAGTGTTTAGAGTTTGGGATTTAGGGTTTAGGGTTTAGGGTTTATGGTTTAGGTTTCATAGTTTATGGTTAAGGGGTTTAATGTTTAGGGTTTATGGTTTAGGGTTTAGGGTTTATGGTTTAGAGTTTAAGGTTTAGGGTTTAAGGTTTAGGTTTTATGGTTTAGGCTTTAGGGTTTAGGGTTTAGGGTTTAGGGTTTAGGGGTAAGGGGTTAGAGGTTATAGGTTAGGGGTTAGGGTTTAGGGTTTATGGTTTTCTATTTAGGGTTTAGGGTTTAAGGTTTATGGTTTAGGGTTTATGGTTAAGGGTTTAATGTTTAGTGTTTAGGTTTTGGGTTTTAGGATTTAGGGTTTAGGGTTTAGGGATAGGGGTTTAGGGTTTAGGGGTTAGGGTTTAGGGTTTAGGGTTTAGGCTTTATTGTTAGGGTTAGGGTTTAGGGATTTAGGGTTAGGGTTTAATGGTTATAATTTAAGGTTATGGTTTAGGGTTATGGTTTAGGGTTTAGGGTTTAGGGGTTTAGGGTTTAGGGTTTAGGGATTTGGGGTTAGGGTTTAGTGGTTAGGTGTAAGGGGTTAGGGTTTAGG
>NW_026037153.1:0-219 GCF_019186545.1 Solanum stenotomum
AAAAGAATGATAAACATTCATATGTTTTAAACGACTTATATGTATATATTACGCTTCATAATAAATATATTTAAAATCACAAGCCTTTATATGATATTTTAACATTTAGTATCATTATTATTTATTGTATTTGTTTGTTTATTTTAGAAAACTCCATTTTATATATTTTCATTCAAATTACACATCACATTTTACTACATATTTACACTCAACTACTAT
>NW_026037154.1:0-581 GCF_019186545.1 Solanum stenotomum
TATTTATTTCCCATTTTATTTCTGTATTGCTAAACGTTCCTGAATAATACCTGCAATGATGTTCTATCGTAGTGTCATCATACCTGTATTTTAATATTCCTCCATAACTTTTTTCACTCGCATCTGATTCTATTATATAAGTAAATTTTTTGTTTTCATCTGGAAAGTATAGTTTAGGTAAGTTTTTACATAATAATTTTACCTTTTGTATTTGTATTTGGTCTTTTTTATCAAACTGATATTCTATATCTTTCTTTAATTTTTTGTTGTAATGGTTTTAAATTTTCTGCTAATTTTGGTATGTATTCTCTTACTTGATTTACTAGTCCTAAGAATGATTGTAATTTCTTTTTTGTGTCTAGTTGTTCATTTGAGTTAATTATTTTTTGTACTATATGTGTTTGCATTTTTATTCCGTTTTTATCAATTTGTATTCCTAAGAATTTTATTTGATTTTTCATTATATCAACTTTCTTTTTACTTAGACTTATACCTGAATATTCTATGATGTGTATAAATTTTTCTAATAATCTTATATGTTCATCTTTTGTCTTAAGAATATAATAATATATCATCGATGT
>NW_026037155.1:0-658 GCF_019186545.1 Solanum stenotomum
AGAAAAAGAAACGGTAAAACTAGAAGATTGTTTAACTGCTATGGTAAGAATAACAAAAGAAAATGAAGAAATAGATAGAAGAACGGAAATTGAAAAAATAAAACAACAAGCAAAAAAGGAANAAACAACAAGCAAAAAAGGAAGTACAACAATTAGAAGAAGTAAAAAATACTAAAATAATAGAGCTAGAAAAAGAGCTAGCAATATTAAAAGAAATGTATGAAATTAAACAAAAAGAAAAAGAACAAAAAACAAAATTAGCAAATGAGATAATTAAAATTAAAGAAAAATTGCAATTACAAGATGAATTAGGAGAAAAAGAAGAAAATGACAAAGATAATCTACCCGAAATAAGAGTTGATGAAATAAACAATGATGAAATAGAACAACATTCGGAAACAAGTGAAACATATACGGAACTTTTAGCAAATATAGATAATACAAAAAATTTAGAGATAAATGCAGAAGACGTAGACATGGACGAAATACCTAGCACATCAGGAGTAAAAAACCCAAAAATTTTTAATCCAAAATATTATAATAAAAATTATGAACAATATAATAAAGAAAAAACTACATGGGATAAAAGATTAAATAAAAAATGGACGCCTAAACCAATAACTGGACAAGATGAATTTTTAGATTTAGACTGTGTAGC